>NW_024465440.1:0-176833 GCF_017591425.1 Ochotona curzoniae | reverse complement strand
TCACTTGGGATCATTGTCCCTTTTTAGCTTAGAGTTTCCTTGCCCTGCTTTTAAGATTGCAAATTGGGACCTGCCTTGTGACAGGGATGTTAAACTACCATTTGCAGCACCAACATCCCATAACAGAGCCTGTTTGCTTCTCAGTTGTTCCGCTGCTACTTCAGCTCCCCAAGAATGTGCCTGGGAAAGCAGTGGAGGATACTAAAGCTGTTGGGCCCTTGCTACTCAGGTAGAAGACCAGGATGGAGTCTTTGGCGCATGTTGTAGCTAGTTGGGGAACAAACCAGTAGAGACAAGATTTCTCTCTCTCAATAAAACACATACTTTTAAAAGATTCCAAGTAAAATTTGCTAAAATTTACTCACTGAGGTGAGGGAGTGTTATAGCCTACCCCACAGGTAATTTATCTTTCCAAGAGATGACATGCTGATGTTCCATCTTAAGAATTTTTTCACCAGTAACCCCAACTCCTGAACAAGAATTACTGCTTGACTAAACAAGCCCACTTTCCATCATCAAAGTCTCTTAATAGAAAAACCCTTCATGTCACCAACTAATCAAAGAACAGCTATAAGAACTGCTGATTGACCAGGGACCCGCAAAAGAGCTGAATACACACCTCTCAACTCCAACTTCAATCTATTAGAATCTTGACTCCTAATCCCTTGGGGAATCTGGGAATTGAACCATAGCTTTCTGACTCCTGGGCTTTATGCTTTGTAATAGAAGACCACTTTCTTCTACCACTCAGCTATCTGTGGCTGGTATGCTGTGTTATTTGGCAAATGGGTTCAGATTTGGGGAGCTGTGCAACATTTCTCTCCTTTCTTTCTCAGAGAAGCCAATTCCTTCTGGGAGTGGGCGGTCAGGTGTTTTCCAGAAAGTTCCTCCACTGACTCTTAGGCTGACTCTTGACCTCTTTGTTAATTAAGGAGATTCCCTTCCTTAGCCATTGACTGCTTCAGTGTGCCAGAGTGACAGGATCCAGCCAGCAATTTGTAAGAAATATGATGAAGCTATTCCCACGGAAAGCAATTCCTCCCACTTCAACTACAGAGAGGAGGAGGGGAGAAAGAAAGATCTTCTATCCATTGGTTCACTCTCCAAATGACTGCAATGGCTGGAGCCAAGCAAAACCAAAACCAGGAGCTTCCTCCAGATCTCCCATGTGGGCACATGGTCCCAAGGCTTTGGGCCATCCTCTGCTGCTTGCCCATGCCATAATAATGGGAAGTGGAGCAGCTGAATCACAAACCAGCACCCATATGAGATGCCAGTGTTTGACAGTGGAGGAACAGCCAATTGAGCCACCATGCCAGGCCCCCAAATCCTCATTTTTAGTCATCACTGTAGAATTGTCTCCTATGGATGTTCCATATCACTGGAATCATACAACGTGTAGTCCTTTGACTATCATGTACGTTATTCAAGGTTTCTCCATGTGGTACCATGTATCAGTACTTCATTCTTCCTTGTTCCTGAATATATATGACATTTTATGAATATACCACATTATTCATATTTTAAGGACTGTTTATAATGTTTCTGGCTATTATAAATAATGTCACTATGAACATACGTTGAAGTTAATGTGCACAGATAAGCTTCCAGTGCTCTTGAGTAGATACCTAGGAGTACAAATTGTGTGTCATACAGTAACTAGACGTTGTCTTTGGATGGCAAGTGCACTTACCAATGGAAGGCAGCTCTGGTCTACAGAGATTTGGGAAACTACCCAGTTTTTGTATTTATTTTCCTCATCTTCCTTAAGTCCAAGAAAAACCCACAGTACACATTCCCATTTATCTTAGGAGAAGTAAAGGCCATCAAAATTTTTTTCTTACTTAGAAACAATGTTAAGTTTTCCTTTCATGTCTGTTCTAAGACAAGGGTAACAATGAATCCACCCTTTTAGACCATGATCCCAGGTGGCCATACTTGTTTCCAAAGTGTCCTGGAGAGTTCCTACTGTATATCCAGCCTTCTGACTTTTGTTTGGTTTCTGAAGCTATTATGACCCATGAGCAGTTTCAGGTCTGGAGCCTCAAAGGGGACATTAGTCAGGACTACACATATATAACAAGCAGCCACATGTAGGTTTTCCAGATGAATCTGGAGGCAAGGTGGCTCGATTTCAAGGTGGCATTTTTAAAAAAGATTTATTTATTTTTATTGCAAAGGCAGATATAAAGAGAGAAGAAGAGACAAAGATCTTTTGTCTGCCGGTTCGTTCCTCATGTAGCCACAACGACCAGATCTAAGTTGCTTCAAAACTAGGAGCTTCTTCTGGGTCTCCCATGTGGGTGCAATGTCCCCAAGCTTTGGGCCATCCTCTACTGCTTTCCCAGGCCATAGGCAAGAAGCCAGGTGGGAAGTGAAACAGCCAGGACATGACCAGCACCCTTATGGGATGCCAGCACATTCAAAGCAAGGATTTAGCCACTGAGCTATCACTTCAGGCCCATGGTTTTTAGAGTAACATGGGAGCTATCAAAGGACATAAACTTTGTATCTCTTTATATGGTTGGAAGTGAACTACTAATTTCCTTTTTGTTCGGTAAGTGACAGAATACCATGAGCTCTATGTACTTTGTAGGCTGCCTAGGAGTGAACTCCTCTGTCTCCCACAGCACATCATAAGAGGCTGTTGTCTTTCTCACACACCATCAGCTTTGGATGACTAATCCAGATTTTTGAAAAGCATGCCAATGGTCTTCTCATTTTTCTCAAAGTTTGAGTCATCACTTCCTATCCTAAACTTTGCTGCAGCTGCACAAAGAGGTGGGAGAACTTTCTCAGCATCTCAGTGTTGGTGTTGCATGTGGAATCTTTCATTTGGTGTGTGAGTACCAAACATCCTAGGTAGTTAGCATTTCTCTGTTTAAATGGGAACCTTCTAGAGGTTGCAGTTCCAGAAGAGTCTTCTAAGACTGTGGCTAATGCATAAGAGCCCTCCTTTATAACCTATCAGTCCTATCTCATATTTTTTTAGACTTGACATCAGTGATGTCATGTTTACTTTTATTCCCTCCTAGCGGTCAATGCACTTTTCTGACAACATTGTAGACCAACATCCTGTAGCAACATGAACAAACAAAACCTAGCTAAGAAAGACCTGTCTTGGTTGCTGGTCTGACTGGTTTCGTGTCAGGAAGAATACGATCAACAATCAGAAGCATCGTTTCGGCCATATTTGAATAACACAAAGGATTAAGGAGTGGTTCTTAGGCTACTTTTACCTCAAGTTCATTGTGAAACTATCTGTTCTGTAGGAACGAGTCATCATTTTAATGTACCAGGCCAGCATTATTTTGTTGCGAGTCGTATTTCTACATAATTCTGATTAGCAATATGTACAAAGTTCAAAACACAAAACAAAGCCAGTAAGAACATAATAAATCAAGTTTGCATCAGAAAAGGCAACAGATTCACAACCTGAGAAAAGAAAGTGTATCATACTTTAGTAGTTGACCTTGGTTGCATTAAGTATTAGGTAGATTGTGAAAAGTTGATTTAATATACAAAAGTTTCAAATTTTGAAAACTCAAAGTTAAGAAGCCAACTAAGGCAGATTTGAGTTTCTTTTAAACTCTAGAACCTAATCTTTGGAAGTCTCAAAAAGCAGGAATGATTTGATTCAGAGGAATAAGCAATTTTAGTGTCTCATGGAAAACCTGGGAACCCTTGAAGCAAGGCATCCCATGTCTAATTTTAGCGTGCCAATGTGTCCAACTCTATCCCTTTATGAAGAGAACAGGCTCCTACTGAACTCACGCAATCATACTGCCATGGGGAAAAAAAACTTCAAATAATTTTTTTTTTATTTCTGCAGGAATTGAACAGAGAGGAAAGTTAAACACGTCCACCTTTATCTGATAGTCATTTTTTTTTCTTTAACAGCTATACTTAGACTACTTAAACTGAAACATTAAACAACTAGAACTATCACTTTACATTATTTTCTTGTCAAGGAAAAATCCTCAAGACTAGAAAATTGCACACAGGGTAAAATGAATCCTGAACTTCATGCTTGCCTGTATTATTTCTTATTAGGTCAAAATCATATGTTTATGACTATCTAATAAAGAGAACTACTTTTGGGAGACAGCAAACCCAGGCACAAATGTGTGCTAACAATTTTGAAAATGTCCACCTTTAAAAAAAAATAAATCTAAGGCAATTTACCAAAGATTAACTTTGGTGAGCCAACAGGCATTTGTTTTTCTTAATGGTTTGGAAAAATTAATGTAATTTTCTAATAAAATTTATATAATTTTTCTAACCATTTTCTAGGCATATTTTTTCTGTATTTACCCACTTTGATACAATAACATAAAAACTTACATATATGGAACTCATACCCACCTCCCCCATAAATCAACTCAGGCTGGAAACAGTGGCATTCCCTAGAGATTTTCTAAATAGCCACTTCTCATTCGTGCTCAGGAAGTATTGTGACCAAACAGTGATACAGTAAAACATCACCTTTTCTTGATCATAAGTTTATAACTAAAATGTCTCAATTTTGTAAAATATACCCTGGGAAGCTTTAAAAGAACGGAGCTCTGATTGCTCAATGGTATTCACAGCTGGACCTGTCAAAGAACTGAGTTACATAAAATATTTGGCAATTACACAACTATCTTTCAACACAATCACTTTTCTAGCTCCAAAGAGAAATAAACACAGTATCTACTCCCAGCTCATCCAATCATATCAACTTGAAATGGTCATGTCCAAGCTTGACTCATCAATGACATCTCTCCAAATTCCAAGCTGAGTCTAAGCTTAGTTTCTATTATTTAAAAAGTGCTTTAGAGCAACAATGCCTGTTTTACAGGTAGCGACTCCAGGCAGTCCCAGAGACCAACACATGCTCAGTGAGCCAGGGGTGACCGATCACTCAAGACTGGTCTCCTTGAGGTTGCCAGTTTGTGATAGTACACCCCAACTGCTGTAGAACCTCCAAAGCCAACTGTGTTCATCCAATACAAGCCAATTCTTCACACTGGGAGAGGGAAAAGAAAGAAGGTATTTTTGCAAAGAGCAAGGAGCCAAGCAGCTATTGTTTAATTTCTGGAATTCCTTGAGGGATTAGGAGTCAAAGCTCTTCCAGGTGGGAACTGGGGCAGAGAGGAGCATGTGCACCCCAGGTCCAAGTTCCTGGGTGATGTACCGTAATCAGGGCCCATCCTGAATTAATTAGTCAGCAACTTTGTGTTCTTTAGGGGATCCTAAGGATCATCGACTGAGTTCCTCTGGGGGCTACATGCAGGTGGTAGCTGCCTTCTACTTAGGATCTGAGGTTTCTGTAAAGAAACCACTTTTAAAAAATAAAAAATGTAATTTACAGAGGAAAATAGCCTCATAAAATCTATGGATCAGGGACTTTGTAGGGTCGGTTACAACACTCCTTTGACTGAGTTAATATTGGTGACAAAAGGACAAAGGAAAGCTAAGAGCAACGGAGAGAGAATGGAAAGTTGTGACCTGCTGGCATCCAGCACCTGCATTCAAGGCACTACACAGGGGGCCAATGAAAACACACTGTGCACAGTGAACAACAAAATCCAAACAACTTGCTTTCCAGTTTCTCAAACCACAAAAACCTAAAGTAGAAGTTGTAGCTCACGACAAAACTTCTTGGGTTACAAGGGAATGGGGTCAATAGTTGAACAGAGAGATAGGAAACAGACTGACAACTGGGCAGTGGCCGAGACATAAAATTAGAACTCTGATCCAACACCTGCAGCCACCAGCCCAGGGCATCCACCTCTTATCTACACAACAGTCAGATATCTGTAAGTCAGAGTTGTTGGAACAGTTGTGGACTCCTACGGAAAGCCCAGGAAACCAAACAACTATCCCTGCATTGGCCCCAAATGGCCAGCACTGTATGAAGAGCCAACAGCTTCCCTACTCTTCTCCAGCCCTACCTTAGGCCCAACTAGATAAAGCCAAATGCATACTGCTGAGTAATCACATAGGATGCCCACTGGTCCGCCTGCACCTTCCTCATGCTGACAGCTTCCAATCAGAGCACACATGCATCCTTTTTTTCCAGGGTCAAATTTCCCCACCCCCAGCTTGCCTTAGAGTCTCAGCCAACACACAGGTGATTGCAGCTGGCTTTCCCGTTCTATTGTTAAGTCCTGCATACAGATCATTTTCTTGTTCTTCTTTGGTCTTTATTTCCACAGTGGTTATTTGTATTTCACAGTGCAGCCCAATTTAGAATTCACTTCATTCGTCTTGAGAGCCAACCCAAAGAACTAGGATTCTTTGAACTGTGCATTAGAGTGAGTCAGTGGTGCAGTGTGAAAGGAGCAGGAGGCTGGGGCAGACACATGGTGGCAGTGGCTGTGACTTTAGTTGCTGCCGCTCCCTCCCCCGAGCGCTTGAGGATGTATTTCCACAGGGCAGGTCTCAGTCTTCCACCAGATAAGGCTGACCCAGCAGAGGGCTAGGAAAAGTGTCCCTAAAATAGCTTCTGCTTCTTCATCACAGAATACTAGAAGGGCTATCTCACACTCTGACTGCCCCCTTGACCTGGCAGCTCATTCTTATCTTTCATGAACTAAATTTTTGTGCCCTCCCCCAAATTCCTAGGTTGCAACCCCGACAATGCGGCACTATCAGGAAGCAGACCCCTTGGGGAACACCTGGAGCATCATCGGGGTTGCCTGTCTTTTCAGGCTGCTTTAATCAAACAGCACAGACTGTGGGTCTTACAAACAACAGACATTTCTCTTTTGCAACTGTGCAGGCCAGGAGTTCAAGGTTAAGGTGAGAGCCTTGGCTTGTGGATGGCACCTTCTTACCATGTCCTCACACTGCTAAAGCAGTAAAGCAGCTGCCCAGGGCCTCTGCTGAGAGGCTGAGCAAGCAAAGTCCTCCCCGAATATGCTGTTAGGGTACAGATGGACAGCAGGTGTTGTACTCAGTAGGGGATCCACTATACTCAGTCCCCAGAGTGAGAAGACTTGAACTCCACCATCAACTATAAAAAAGGGTAGAAATCTTGGGGGCCAGCACCCTGGCATAGCAGGCCAAGCCTCTACCTGCAATACCAACATCCTATGTAGGAGCTGGTTTGAGTCCTGATTATTCCACTTCCCATCCAGCTCCATGCTTGGGGCCTGAGAAAGCAGTGGTGGTTGGTTCAAATCTTTGGGTCCCTGTACTCACATGGGAAACCCAGGGGAGACTCGAGACTCCTTTGGATTGGCTTAGTTCCAATCATTGCAGCCATATGGGGAATAAACCAGCAGATGGAAGATCTTTCTCTGCATCCCTATACAGCAGGGAACACCTTGTGTTTCTAAGTCATTCACCCATCCTGACTGGGTGGGTACTTGCTGAGGGGGTGTGTAACTTCCATTTAAAAACTACCTTGTAGGCTGTGTGTCCTTGCTTTAAGTATGCCTATGTGTGAGCGTGCAGTTATGAGCGAGCTGTAACAAGTCCCTCTATGACGCTGGTTGCGGAAGCTGCAGTGCTCTAGCTGATGGGCCTGGCTGGGGCCACTCCGCACGATGTGGACCAGGGTCTCGGTGTCAATTCAATCATTGAATCTCCCTGACCTGACAGCAGAGGCACAGCAGGGCCCCTTCCCACAGCGCAGGGTCGAGCTGGGTCCACTGCTCCAGCAGCGATTATGACAAGTATTTCCTCTGCAGAAGGACCATCTCCATCTCAGTGTCTGCCAAAGTGTCTGCCAAAGACTGTGGTCCTCGACGGTCCAGTGCTCCCATGAAACGCAGCCCGAAGGCATAAGCCAGACCAGCAAGTACAGGCAGAGTCAGGACTGGCACCAGCATCTGACACCTGCAGGGCCAGAAATAACCCCTCATCCTTGGCTCTGCTCCCACCCAGGCCATCCTTTACAGCTGCCCCACCCCCACCCCTCAGAGGTTCACAAGGAACTTCGAAATCCACCTGTATTGTGCTAGCACTCACTGGCCTCAAATCTGACAGCAAGATAGTATCCTTTAGGGAGTGACCCGGATGGCTTGCCTGACCATTTAGTCCTGAACTTTAGCCTATCTGTGTGTACTCATCAAATCTAGTTTTTGCAAGGATCCATACTAAGACAGTTTAGCAGGAGTCCCATCCTCTTTATACTAGGCTCTTCATCCTCCACCATCCTCAAAGGGGTGCCCCCAGCTGTCTTCAGTAGGAATTTTGTTAGGTCATTCACAATCATTTTCTGTCCACTGATACCCCCCACCACCATTTGGTCCTACATGCCTACCTACCCATGCTACATTTGGAGCTCAGCCCTACACGGTCCTCAACTCTACTGCCAGTGCAATACCCCACTTCAGGCGTCCCCTATACATATCATGATTGGGTCCTGAATAAAATTTTCCTTCTTGTGCTCTAACAAATGTCATTGGATCATTTTCTCTTTAGCAGTTTAGAATTATCAGTGTGGGTTCCACCCTTCTTCTGGTTTAATTGGTCTGTGGTACAACCTGGGCATCAGGATTTTTCAGAGCTCCCCAGGTGAGCCCAGGCATAGCAGAGCTTGAGAGATGCACCTGCCACAGTTGGTAACCCCTCTCTGTGAAGAAAGGAAGAGGACTCCAAATGTGGTCTCTAGCAAGGACTCCTTTGGGTCACACTCCCATTGAGTGCAGCATTCTTCCTGGGGTTTTGCCTCTCCACAGCTAGAAAGATGAAGGCAGCAGGAAGCTCTCCCTCCAGCAGCCAATATTACTGCTCTCCTGGCATCTCATGCGGACGAACAAGAGGCCAGATCACCGCATTCCCCTGCTGCATCTAAGAAAATGCTAACAGTCCTAATTATCACTGTAATTGTTTCTAAAACAGAAAATGATGCTCTCTGGAGAGAATGCCAACTTAGTCCAAATGCCCTCAGCAGACAGCACACTGTGAGGGCTGCCAATCTAGGGACAGCCAGGAGTTTTATTTCCACAGCACTTGCAAAATTGGAGCTGATTCCCAAGAATCACACACACTTAATTATTGGAAATTAAATCTTGCTACTGGCACCAATTACTTTCCGGGAGTTGGCAGAGGCGAGGGGGAGGAGAGAAGTAGAACACATGTATTACAAAAGAAATGTGTATAATTCTGTAGCTTAAAGGGCCTTCTATCAGAACAGAGAATACTTTAAAGGAAGGATTAACAAGCTTTATTTCTGGACCCACCTCTCCACCAGCTCGGAACAAGGTGCTGGCATCACACCTCATAGGATGATGTTTGGTGCTCCTACATTCCATCCTGGAATGCCTGGTTCTGAATCCTTCACCACTTCTGATTCCAGCTCCTTGCTAATACACACATAGGGGCAGTAGGTGATGGCTCAAATACTCGGGTAACTGCCATCCAAGTGAAAGACTTGAATATAGCTCCAAGTTTCTCTCCTTTGCCCAGTCTCAAATGTTGCAGACTTTGGAAACATGAAGCCTGCAGATGAAGACCCATCCCCATCTACCTCTGTCTCCTGTCCTTGAAATTAGATGAAAATAAAAAACTGTAAGCTCAGAAAACTAATTACACTTTAAAAGCACACATATTACACTGAAATAAGTATTTGGCCAGCACAATGGATCAACTGGCTAATCCTCCACCTAAAAGCACCACCATCCCTTATGGGTACCTGTTCATGTCCCAGCTGCTTCAATTCTGATCCAGCTCCTTGCTAACGACCTGGGAAAGTAGTGGAGGATGACACAAGCATTTGGGCCTCTGTGCCCATGTGGGAGACCCAGAAGTTCCTGGCATCTGGCGTCTGGCTTCAGGTCAGTCCAGCTCCAGCTGTTGCAGGCGGATCAAAGATTTCTCTCTCTCTCTCCCCCCAACTATTTCTCTCTATATTTCTGCCTTTCAAGTAAAAAATAAATCTTTAACAAAAGAAATCTGATTTTTAAGTCCTTATTTTATGGCACTCCAGGGTCCATGGCATTATATTTCCCTCAGAACATTCATGCGGCTATACCCTCACACACACATATGCGTGGCAAAGGAAAGGGGAGGTGGGTAATATTTAAATTTATGTCAGATAGCTTGCAGGAAATTTCAGCATCCTGAGGGACTGGATTTAAATTGATATTGTCACTGGTTAATTTTCCCAAGAGCTCAACATTATTGACTCATTTCTAGTTCAAGGTTCTGAATCTTTCAAAGCGCCTCATATTCCCCCCAGCTAGTTTTCAGATTTTCAGTTTACATTTTGAAGAAAGATTCAATGACCAAGACCTCCAGCACAGGAGGCCCCTAAGCCGTGTTACATGCAACATACAGCAAAACATTCCTGAACTGTGCCTGTGTGAGCTTGTGCCCATTCCTACAGATTGTTATAGAATGCTGAAATTGGTTTAGGAGATGTTATGGAACTCCCCAAACTGGGTTCATTCACCCTAATGGATGGCAAGCCAATCACTGAATTCATGAAGTTGGTAGAAATATGTGCTCATTGCAGAGCAAAGCAAGGAACCAGGTAGTTATTGCTTAATTCCCAGGGTCCCTGAGGGTCTAGGGGCCAAGGCTTTTAAAAGTTGCAGTTGGGGCTAAGAGGTTCTTGTTCAGCTCATGTCCAAGTTCCTGGTCAGCTGCAGTGCTTGTGACACCTTGACTGGCTAAAGATGTCATGTTCTTGAAAATATTCTGATGGCAAAGCAGAATCTTATCAACCTAGGAGCTACATGCCAATATTTTTTTTTAAGCTTTATTTATTCTTATTGGAAAGTCAAACTTACAGAAAGAAGGAGAGACAGAAAGATCTTTCATCTGCTGATTCACTCTCCAAGTGACCACTACAGCTGGAGCTGAGACAATCAGGAGTTTCTTCCAGGTCTCCCACGTGGATGCAGGGTCCCAAGGCTTTGGGCCATCCTTGACTGCATTTCCAGGCCACAATCAGGGATCTGGAAGGGAAGTAGAGCAGCCAGGATATGAACCAGCGATCATATGTGATCCTTGTGTATGCAAGGTAAGGACTTTAGCCACTAGGCTACCATGCTGACCTAATAGTCACTTTTGGCTTAGTGTGTGGAGTTTCCCTTAAGACAAGACAGAACATCCAGGTGTAACCTATAGGGGAGATAAATGACCCTGTGGGCCTGAGTTTGGGACTTTGGAGGGCTGGTTTCATCTCTCCATCAACTCAGTAAGTTTAGTCAAGTTTCATTTGCAATTATAAAAGCAGGGCAAGGACTCTTTACCACAGGCAGGCTGGGAAGCCGTGGGAGATTAGGACCTGATGAGAGCTAACATCTGCATTCAAGGCACTGCATAGGGGCTGTGTTTAACATGATGGCAAGTACTTCTGTTGCATATTCATTTCTCCCTGCTTAGGGAGCCATCACTTTGGAAATAATTCCCTATGGTCTTCTTATTTGCTACAAATAAATTACTCTATATGACAACTTCTTTTGGTAGCTTTCTTGATTAAACCCACCAGGAAGCCAAGCCACAATTATGGGTGGATAACTACTGCAAGTTGAGTGTGAGCTTGAACAGTTCATTTCAATTCTGAATCTCCATTTTATGTACAATAAGAGTAGTCCCATGCACGGCTGAGGACAAGTGAAGAGGGAAATCAAGTTGAGGAGTATCTGCCAACCTAGGCGAAGCTTGGTTTCCTTCCCTTCAATTCACTCAGCGGAAAATCAAAACTAGTTATTTTTTCTATCCTCTTCCCCAATGGTTTTGTTTAAATCAACATTGCTGTAATATTCCATTATCTTTATGAAGTATAACTTTGCTATTCTTGTCCAAACAAAAATTTGGTTGTTCACTATGGAAACCTCCTAACATTCAACAACACTTCAATAGGAAACATCAACACATAGCTTATGTCCCAAGACTCCCTTGCCTCGAAATTTGCTTTGCTATTTCCACCAATTCTAAAGTGCGAGACTGAAGCAGACAATGGCCAGATCATAACAAAGACAAAACTCTGTCCCCTCAGTCTTCAGAAACCAGCTAAGGAAACCAAGCCCCACAATCAGCCTAGAAGCCAACCTACCACCTAAGAACCAGACTTACAAAAAGTCAGCCCCTAATTCCAGCCAATAGTCCCGGAAGCCAAACAATTGCAATGGTCACAGTTGGCTCCTAACAACCAAAACTTGATTAATAACCACTGACTTCCTTAATTTGTTTTCTTGCTTCCAAGTTAGGACCAACTAAACAAAGCCAAGGATACACCAAGTCTGGATCTTCTGAGATGGGGGAACTAAGCAGGAAGTTAGATGTATGAGCTAGAATTTTTCCACCCTTGCAGAGTAACATCGTCCCTACATCTGTCAGTGTGATATGTCCACCTTCCCGGAAGGCATCTGTGTCTCCTCTGGGATCAGGAACGAGACACCATAGTGACCACATGGAGGTTAATTCCACATGAAGATCCATCAAAGAAATGAAAGCTTCGCATATGCCAAAATTTCACCAGTTTGTTCACCTCCCCAAACCTCATCGAAGAGACTGATCATAGAGAGAGGTCCTCTTTTGCCCAATCTTATGCGTGGGTACCCTTCTTTTTTCTCATTCCTCATGGACAACGCTCTGGCCCACTCATGACAGGTATTTCTCCCCCTGAGGCAGCCCACACTCACATGAGTGCATGTTCACACTCTCACTTTTAAACACATCCTATTATTACTTTTGTATTATATATTCCTCACTTTAACTTCTTACATCTGAGTTGGGGAAAAGGGCAAGAACCTCAAGTAAAGTTTAAGATACCATGGCTTTAATTGAGGCATAGCAGGTTAAGCCAGCACCCAATGCCAGTTCAAATCCCAGTTGTTCCATTTCTAGCACAGCTCCTTATTAATATGCCTGGGAGGGCAGCAGACAATGGTCCAAGTTCTTGCATCCCTGCCACTCACATAGGAGACTTGAATGGAGTTCCAGGCTCCTGGTTTCATCCTGGCCCAATCACTGCCATTAGAGCCATTTGGGAAGAGAATCAGAGGACAGAAGTTTGCCCCATTTCTTTCTTGCCCTCTAAGTGTGCTGTCTAAATAAGTAATTTTTTAATAAAAATTTTTATAAACTTTTAAATAAAAATTTTTATTAAAAATTTACTTATTCTTATTGTATTGTCAGATATATAGAGGAGGAGGAGAGACAGAAAGATCTTCCATCTTCACTCCTCAAGAGACCGCAACAGCTGGAGCTGAGCTAATCTGAAGCCAGGAACCAGGAGCCTCATTCAGGTCTCCCACGCGGGTGCAGGGTCCCAAGGTTTTGGGCCGTCCTTGACTGCTTTCGCAGGCCACAAGTAGGGAGCTGGATGGGAAGCGGGCTGCCAGGATTAGAACCAGCACCCACATGGGTTCCCAGTGGATTCAAGATGAGGACTTTTGCTGCGAGGCTAGTGTGCTGGGCCCAAAAAAGTTTTTTTTTTTTTAAACAAATTAAGCTACCTAGGCCTGAATAAGTCAACCTATAATTTCCTCCTGTCAATCATCTCCAATCATGACACAAATTCCTGTTTTCTCACTCCTCTGTCTCCCTTTGAGTCTATGGCCAAATGCAGGTGATGGATGCTTCCTCACTATGGCAAACTCTGAATAAATCCCCTTGGCCTAGTCTCTTTGGGCTGGTTCTTCTTTTATATCTGTAATTATTAGATCACAATCATTACCTAATCCTAATCAAAATCATGTCAGGAAGTGGATATTTTCATGTTTCTGCAGAGTCAGGGTGTCATGAGCAAATTTTAGCATTAAAGTTTAAGGGCAATCAGGCCAACAGAGAACTCTGGACACTCGTCTCCTTGGAGGGATCTTCCTGAGATGCCTATTTTAGTTTCAAAGGAAGCTAAGGCCCAGATTCAAAGGAGCATAAACCATAGCCCTGGAGTCCTTCCCAGGTCAGAAACCCCCGCTTGTCCCACCTTTCCCCGAGCAGTGTTTACATTCCATAGGGATCCTCCCCTTCTCTTCCCAAGAAGATGTTGCTTACAGCAGGGGTTAAGTTTTTGCTACCAATGCAAACTGCCCGAGGGATCACTTCAGGGTAAGCACAGGCCAGGCCAATGGCCTAACCACATTGTTCCTGCAGAATAAAGTCCTGGGAAGGGGGGACCAGTGAGAGCATGGCTGCTACATAAGTCATCTGCTTCAATGCCCAGTGTGGGAGAGCAGACACATCGACCCCAAATACAAAACTGCTGAATTGAAAGCAGCTAGCAAGTAGATGTAGAAAAGTTCTCTGCTTTCCTGTTATTGCCTCAACATAGGCCTTAGACATTATCGCCAAAGACAGAAGGATCTGTGCCCTACCTGTACCAGAAAGAACAACCCTTAACCACTGAAGACAACTACAGGCTCCTGTCAGCCTAGGGACAGAACCAAGGGAAGCTACACGAACGAGCTCCCCTAGCTGGCCTGTGTCTGCCTTTTCCCAGGCTGCTTTCCCTAAAGACGCAAAGTCCTTGTGCTTTATCTCATCACTTCTCTCAGAACGTCCTTGCTCCTGTTGTTGCTGACTATCGGATCTCAAATCCAAAGCTACCTCTCCAGGAGCCACCTCTTCTGTGTCTCTCACGAATACATATAATGCAGAGGTGAATGATCTCGTGCTTGCTTTTCTCCTGTCGGTCTGTTCCACTAACGCATCTGAGCCCCTCTGCGGGGCCTTGGATGCTGACACCAGGCACATCAGGTGCGAGGGCTCCACTGCTTCCAAGCCTCCTTCCTACAGCTTAAAAATTCCTTGCCCTGCTTTTAGGATTGCAAATCAATCTTGCTAAAATTAGCTCACTGAATTCAGAGAGTGGTGCACCTGACTCTAGAGTCCCTGGCCTCCAGATTGATGAAGTCACCTTTCTCCCCTATAGAGAACAGCTTGCTGCTCTCTCGTCTTGAGGGGTTTCCCTTCCGAAGAATCTGAGGCCCCAGCATAAGGAAATAGCTCCCCGGAGGTATCCGTTAGATGGACTCGTCCTCTTTTCTCTATAGAGCCTGATATAGCCAATCAATCAATGAGAGGTCCTGAGCACTGCACAGCAACCAGGGATCCTGACATAAGCTGATCATGAACCCCTCTGTGGCAACTTTAGAGTGTTAGACCTACACCCCAAATACCCGGCCCCCTGCTCTGAACCCTGCAATTCAGGTCTACTTTGCTGTGCATCAGAAAGCAGATCCAGTTTTGAGGGCTCAGTTCCTTCAACCAATTTCCAAGGTGTCCTGTTCATTATGAGCTTACAGGATTTATGCTTCCTGTACATCAGAAACCTCATGTTTACATTCCGTATAATAAACATAAATGAGACCACATCAGCAGCCCCTTTTTCCACATTGAACCAAACCTCAAATTCTCAGTAAGTTCAATCTTTCTCACTGCAATAGCCAGCCAAACTAACAAAATGATACTGCGCTTTACTGCAGCAAGCAATACATACAGCTTTTCTTCTCAGTGTATATCATTGATATTATCTGAGAGTCAGAAGTTGATGCACTGGGTAAAACATCTGGGTGGGGGTGGGGGCATTTGGCCAGTGGTTAAGGAACCACAGTCAGTATTAGAGCAGCTTTGCTTGGCTGCTGGCTCCACTCCCACTTCCAACTTCCTGCTGTTGTGCACCCTGGGCAATAGTGGGGCATGGCCCAAGCGATTGGGTCTCTTCTTAGATTTGCCCTGGCCCAGTCCAGCTGTTGCAGGCATTTGAAGAGTGAATCAGTAGAAAGAAACATATGCTTTTTCTCACTCCATTTCTGCAAATTGATTTGTTAAATTTTCGTTTTATGACAGTTTCATAGGCTCTAGGATTCCCTGCCCTCCCACCATGGTGGATTCCTCTGCCTTGTTGCAGTGTTACAGTTCAAATCCAGCCATAATTCTTTCATTGCAAGCATGTGCCATCTGCAAATTGATTTTTTTTAAAGATTCATTTTTAAAATTTTTATTGCAAGGTCAGATATACAGAGAGGAGGAGAGACAGAGAGGAAGATCTTCCATCCGATGAGTCACTCCCCAAGTGAGTGCAACGGCCGATGCTATGCCTATCCGAAGCCAGGAGCCTCTTCCGGATCTCCTACGCGAGTGCAGGGTCCCAAGGCTTTGGGCTGTCCTCGACTGCTTTCCCAGCCCACAGGCAGGGAGCTGGATGGGAAGCGGGGCTGCCGGGATAGAACTGGTGCCCATATGGGATCCCGGGCGTGCAAGGCGAGGACCTTAACCACTGTGCCATTGCGCCGGGCCCTGCAAATTGATTTTTTAAAAAGCATATTTCACGGAGGACATTGTTTGGAACTAGGGACTACACTCAGTCTCCAGAAGACCAGACCAAACCAGAATAGAGTGTTGGGCTAAGTGCCACATAATCAAACTGAGCTTTCAAATGAGCTGGTTTTCCAAAAATACAGAGAGGATTCCAGGCGAAGTCAGCATGCTAAAAGCCCTCTCTTAGTACCATGAGGAAAACAATTCCCAATCAATCAATCCAGTCTTTGTTCCCACTTTCTGCTTCCTCCAGCCCTTTTCTGTCTGAAGTCCATTTGATTTGCTCCACTCACCAGAACATTCTATTTGATAGAATGAGGTGTCATCCCATGTGAGAATTGGCAAATCAAAGCTGCTTAGATCTTTAAATTTACAATGTTGTCTTTTTTAGCAGTTTTTAGCAACCACAAAGTGACCCAAAGGAGACTGTCACGAACTTCTAAAACACACTGAGAGACACAGAAATGTAATTGGCTCTTTTCGAGGTCCCCTGTATTCCTCAGAGTCCCAAGGATAGTATGCGACTCTTATATTAGAAGCTGTTTCTTTTGTATTGGAACCTCTTATATTTTGGCTTTTGAATCTAGGGCATGTTTGGTCTGTAAGACGACTCATGGACTTAGCGTACTAAGGCTTAATTTGTACTGCGAATGAGCAGGTAGTATTTTGGAATTGGCTGGTAAGTCACTGGGAAGGGCTGAAGTTTTAAAGGGAATTGGCAGCAGGTCCAGTGAGTGGGAGGAGGTGTGCATTCCTGCTATTGGAAGTCCACAGGGACTTGGTCTCTTCATATTGCATTGTGCACCTAGGTGGTAGGGGCAGGGAGGAATGGTTCACCAGATTGATCAAAGCACCTCACAGCCAACGCAGCAACATGACTGGGGTGCACAAGTTGGGCACCTAACTGCTAATTGGAGCAGTTATATCCCCAAAATAAGACTCTTGGGATGAGCAAGGCCATTGAACAAGTTAGTTACGACTCTAGGTTATATGCCAGCCTCAAGAACACTTTTGAGCAGTGAAAAAATATTATGGAGACATCACGTGACTCAATCCATGACACTTCTCAGATTTTTACCTCCATCCTGACATGCCCAAGATTCAATGTGAAAGTGACATCTAGTTTCTAAACTGAATTTTCTAACTGCCTGGGCTTGCCCTTTCCAAGTGCACATCCTAGGCTCCAGAAGCTGCAAAGCATTATGGTGACACATTAGTAAAGATAACCTAGAACTACAGTGGCCAATCTGTAATGCTCCAAAGCAACAAGAATGATTACGTAAGAAGCACATTGAAAATAGAGGGCTCTATCACTGGGCCCCAGCCAGGGACACCTACAGATGTGAAGTGTCAAATGATTTCAAAAAATGTTGGCTCTTCTAAGACTATCAAAGGCAAACGAAAAGCTTAAGCAACTAATTGACAAGGAAAAAAAATTAAGTTTCTAAGCTTCTTCCTACTTAGTAACCCACCCTGAAGGTGAAAAGAAACTTAAATAAACAGCTTAAGAAATCTAGGTTCTGCGGCTTGGGTTGTGGCATAGCTAGTGAAGCCATCACTAATGACACCAGCATTCCATATGGCTGCTGCTGGTTCCTGTCCCAGCTGCTCCAACTCCATCTAGCTCCCTACTAATGGCTTGGGAAAGTCAGAAGGCCAAGTGCTTGGCTGCCAACACTCGTGTGGGAGATCAGATGAAGTTCCTGGCTTTAGCCTGGTTGTTGAGTATACTTGGAAGGTCAACCAGAGGATGAAAGCTGTGTGTGTGTGTGTACACACATGTTTGCACAGCCATGTATGTCTCCCTTTATACCTATAATTCTTCCAAATAAAAAAAAAGTTTTGTAAATCTCTAGGCCAGATTTAGTTGCCTAGGGTCTCATAAAGAATCACATAAGGAGAAGACGGAGATGAAGATCCAAGGTGGCTACATAGTGAGAAGCTACACTGAACTTGACCAAAGGCAGATACCAGAAAAACATGAAAGGATGGTGTACCCAGGGGACTGATGGAGAGAAATTCAGTGGAGAAGGGACAAGAACAGAAGAGACTCGCTCCATGGAGCAATGAGGAAAGAGGACAGCCCCAACTGCTACCAGCCACCCCTAGAGCAGCAGACTCACTCTGTTGAATTTTACTAACCTGGGGTGGTAGACCTTTGTATCCTACTTTTGGTTTGTTGAGTGTAAGGCTTATTTTTCTCAAAATACCAACTCTTTATTTCATTGGTCTATTATATATTTTCTTTATTTCTACTTTGGAAAAATCTTTCATATTCTGGGACTAGAAGAATTAATATCGGAATGTCCATACCATCCAAAGCAGTTTACAGGTTCAGTGTAATCACAACAAAAATTTCAAGTCCTGGGCCCAGCACAGTAGCCTAGTGGCTAACATCCTCACCTTGTACGAGCTGGGATCCCATATAGGTGCCAGTTCATATCTCAGCTGCTCTACCTCCCTTCCAGCTCCCTGCTTGTGGCCTGGGAAAGCAGTCAAGAATGGCCCTAAACCTTGGGGCCCTGCATCCACATGGGAGACCCAGAAGCAGCTCCTGGCTCTTGGCTTTAGATCGGCTCAGCTCTGGCCATTGTGGCCACTTAGGGAGTAAATCAGCAGTTGGAAGATCTTCCTCTCTGTCTCTCCTCCTCTCTGCATATCTGATTTTCCAAGAAAAATAAATAAATCTCTAAAAAAAATTCAAGCCCTCCTTCACAGACCTGGGAAAGAGGGAAATGCTAAAATTCCTATGGAAACACAAAAGACTCTGACTCCAAATAACCAAAGTAATCCTAAACAAAAAAGCCAGTGGCACCATAATTCTAGATTGCAAGACATGGTACAGGATTGATCCTAATAAAAAATACCTTGGTACAGCCATACAACAGGCATGTAGATTATCTGAACAGATTAGAAACCCCAGAAATCAATCCATACACCAACAACTAACTAATCTTTGGCAGACAAGCTGAAATCAGTCACTGGAGAAAGGGCAATCTCTTTAATAAAAGATGCTGGGCCAGTTACATTTTCATTGTAGAAGCTTGAAGCAAGACCCCTACCTCACATCTTAAACATGAATCAACTCAAAATGGATCAAGGATCTAAACCTTAGACCTCAACTCATCAAATTGCTAGAGGAAAACTCTGCAAAATACTTGCCTAGGCAAGGACTTCTTGGATAAGACACCAGAACCACCGGCAATAAAAGCCAAGACAAAAAAATGAGATTACATCAAGCTAAGAAACTTGTGCACAACAGAGGAAAGACTCGGCAAAGAGGCAACTAACAGATGGAAGAAAATGTTTGCAAATTGTGCACCTGATAAACAATTAATATCCAAATATATAAAAAGCTCAAGAAACTCCAAAACAAGCCAGTTAAGGAATGGGCAGAGGATATAACAGGAATTTTTCAAAGGACAAATGCAGATGGCCAACAGACACATGAGCAAATGTTCAGCCATCAAGGAAATGCAAATAAAAACCCCAATAAGGTATCACCTCATTCCAGTCAGTGCCAAAGACAAACACCACATGTTTTCTCTTATTTGCATTAGGTACATAGATAAAAAGTGTCTAGACGTCGTGTCATTTGATGTGTAGTTATAAATAGCACTTCACTGAAGCATACCATGTAGTGAACAATAAATTCATTTCACACATTTAAAAAGAGAGGGATCTGAGACAGAGAGGACTCTTGGGGTGCTCGTAGTGTTTTTTTCCTAATTGGAGTAGGTGTTGGTTATGAGTCTGATCAGACAACCAAAACAACTCTATTACTGTACATCTGTATGTATTGGGTGGCATGCCAACTGTATTTCACTATTTTTTTTAAAAAAGAAAACAGCTGAAGAAAGAAACTCAAGATTAAATTTAGGCCCTTAGGTGACCCAGTCTGCTTCCTTAATCCTCTCCACACTCCAGGTTAGTGCATCCAGGCTTAGTCAAGGCATCATGAGGGTTTATCTGTCCAGTCCCTCCCTTAACTTCGCCCTGAATTCAGTAATCCAGTTATGAAACAGAAGCTCAGTTGAAAAGGCCACCCATGAAGCTCAATCAGACTCCAAAATATGCCTTCTGGCATCTAGTTACTTATTTTGAAATTCTCCCACAGGAAAGCAATGCTTCTATCAAAGAATCACTAGGATTTCTTATGATAAAGAGCATTAGTTTAAACAAGCGCCACCTTTGGCCCTTTTGTCTTCCTACCTACAACTTTATCTCAACAAATAATGCTATGTGGATATACAGTTTATGTCCTATAGGTTTGAAATGCCACTTTTAAAAATCTTGCTTTAGGGAGTGCCATCACTTTGGAAATACAAATTTGGGACAGAAAGTTTTTACATGGTTATATACAATGAGATGAATAATACAAATATTGATAGGGTTAAGAGTGGCTAAATCTATCAAAGGTTGGATTGGCCAGAGGAATCCCCTACCAGCCTCTTAGCATCATAGTATCCCAAACCAGCTCACTCTCCCTCAATCTGAAAACAAAAGTAAAAAGTCCTAAAGCAGGGATTGTAAGGAGCCATGATGCTAGCAATTGCTTAGAGTGATAATTAGGTCAGTCAAGGAACAGGCAATGACCTGCTGGAATGGGTGAAGCGGTTAAGGAGTGAAGAGCATCATCCAAGTGAGTGCTGTTACAAGAGATGCATGGGCCCTTTTAGACTACCTATGATGATTTCTATCAGCATCCCACAGGCCGCTGTGTTGGCTTCTGGCCTCCTCCTGTGATAACAGCTACTCCAGTTGGTTCGGTAGAATTTCCCAGATAGGGGACCCTTGACAAGTGAGTCGCTTTGGGAGTATCTCTGCCAAAGAGAGAAAGACATGTCGGACTTGGAGAAAGCCTTGCTCTGCACATCTATTGTTTTTTTAAGTTCCTTCAGCTCAAAGAAATCAATAATGTATCAAAATGTCGTATTTTGGGGGGACAAGTTCTGAATGCTCCAGCTTGATTTTATGAGCATTTTAAGCACAATCATTAAGTGCATATAAATGGATGAAAGGCTTGTAAATGAACTTTTCATTTCATGGTTTCCTTGTTCTCAGATCTGGCTTAGTGGCACACTGAATGAAGCCACTGCCTGGAACACCATCATTCCATGTCAGAGTGCTCTACTTCTGAGGCAGCTTCCTGCTAATGACCCGAAGAAAGCAATGAGATGGTCCAAATGCTTTGTCCCCCGAGCCAGAGTAAGCTTTATTTTTAAACCAGTTTTTAAGTGAGCTTTTGATACTTCCACATTTACAACTACAATTACAAATAATAATGAAATGATTTCAGTGTGGAAGAAATGCAACCTGTTTTGAAAAGGTAAAGTATACATTTTAGAAAAAGAAAATCATTTTTGTCCTGAAGCATATTTGCTGACAATTTCACAAAGATGAGGGGGAGAACATAGGAAAAATTTATTGGATAGCAGGAATTAGTTGATGGTCAGGATGGGTTTTCTTTTGGAGTTCAAGTAATCACTTGGTATGTCCACTCCTAATCCAGTAGCCTGCTAATGTGTGCTCTGGGAGTCAGAAGCTGATGGCTCAAGTACTAGGTCTTTCTCACCCATGTGAGAGACCCAAAAGGAATTCCTGGCTCCAGCCTGGCCCAGCACCCACAGTAGTGGCCATCTGCAGAGTAAATCAGTGGAGAGAAAATCTACATATCTCTTTCTCTCTTCCTCTCTCTTTTCCCGTTCCCTCACCACTTGCTCTACTGTTCAAGCAAACAAATATATTTAAGAAATAACTGACCAGTTGTGAAATGAAAAGAATTTCATATGGGCTGGAACCGTGACATAGTTGATTAAGCCTTCACTTGCAATGCTGGCATCTAATATACAGGTACAAGTTTGAGTATCAGCAGCTCCATTTCTAATCTAGCTCCCTGATAATGTGCTTGAGAAAGTAGCAGAGGATGGCCCACATCCTTGGGTCCCTGCACCCGTGTAAGAGACCCAGAAGCTGCCTCTGGCTCCTGGCTGCAGATCAGCCCAGTTCCAGCTGTTGAGATCATTTGGAGAGTTAACCCAGTGATCTTGATCCTGCTTTCTCCCTTTGCCTTTCAAATAAAAATAAATTTAAAAAATAATCTCATGTATGGTGCCATTGGTTAAATCTGAATTACTCATTATGAAAGTTTGTTTTTACTGTGCCTCATTGCTGAAGGTGCACTGATAACAAAACAAGGAGTTGGTCTTCCTCAAAACCAAAGAAGTAATGGGTATTTAGGGTAGTGATCAAGACACTGCTTGGGATGCCCACAGCCTGTTATCAGAGTGCTTAACTGGAGTCCTGGCTCCTCTGCATCCGATCCAGCTGCCAACTCGCACACATGCTGGGAGGTAGAGGATGCCTCAGGGACAGGAGTCCTTGTCATCCTCCCGGGAGACACAGGCTGAACTTCTGATTTGCTCTGCCTCAGTCTAGGACATTGTGGGTATTTGGGGAATGAATTAGTATATTGAAGATCTCGATCTCTCTCTCTTATCTTTCAAATAAAGTACAAAAAAATTTTTTAAAGACTGTTTTGGGGGTTCAATGTGGTAACCTAGTGGCTAAAGTCCTCACCTTGCATGCACTGGAATCCCATATGGGCGCCAGTTCATATCCCTGCTGCTCCACTTCTCATTCAGCTTCCTGCTTGTGGCCTGGGAAAGTAATCAAGGACAGCCCAAAGCCTTGGGACCTGAACCCACGTGCGAGACCTGGAAGAAGTGCCTAACTCCTGGCTTTAGATCAGCTCAGCTCCAGCCATTGCTGCCACTTGGGGAGTGAACCAGCGGATGGAAGATTTTTCTCTCCTTTCCTTCTGTCCATAAATCTGATCCACCTTTCCAATTTCCTTTATTGGGGAGGCAGATATACAGAGAGAAAGAGACAAAGATCTTCCATCCATTGATTCCCTCCCCAAGTGGCAGCAATGGTTGGAGCCAACTGACCCGAAGACAGGTGTTCTGGGTCTCCTTAAATGGGTGCAAGACCCCAAGGTTTTGGGCCATCCTCTACTGCTGGATGGGTCACAAGTAGGGAGCTGGATGGGAAGTGGAGCAGCAGGGACATGAATCTATGCCCATTTGGGATTCTGGTGCTTATAAGGTGAGGATATAACCATTGAGCCATGGTGCTGTAGCCCTAAAGTGAAAAATTCCCTTGTTGAGTGCTGTTAAGAGACTTTTGAACAGTTTTTATAACGCTTCTCAAGATCCTGTTTTGTGCTTTATGTTGTCTTCTGTTAGGTTTCTGCACTGCCTTAGAAAACTGAATCCATACTAAAGAGGCTGATTTTTGTTTTGCTTTGTTTTTTAACAGCCAACTAACTTTTCTGTATTTGCTTCTGTTTCATAATGACTGATTATCCTATTCAATCAAGTGCTCCAAATTCTAAATTTAGTTTTTTTGGACCACGAACTAAATTCAAGATGTTGTAGAGGGCCCCTTGAATGTCTCAAGGAATTTATAAAGTAAACATTAAAATAATTAGACTTATTTGGTGCACTAGGGTACTCAGCTACCACATCATGCTTAACCTTTCTGAATATTGTATATAAATATACATCTGAATGCCATTAGTATATACAATAGAAGTTGTATTAAATTCCTGGAAATCTGATAATGTTAGTGATAATTTTGATTATTAAGTTAAAATGTTAGAAGTCACCTAAGTACTTCCTGTTAATTGCTAGTTATAATGAAACCTCATCAGATTTTTATCCAGGGCCATTCTAAGATTGGCCCACAGACCGCTCACCGTGTTGTACTGATGGTTTTCTGCCAGCTTTTCCAAGTGACTAATACTTAAGTATTTTCATGTTCAAGAAAATGCACGAAAAAGGACTGACAGGGGCCAGCATTGTGGCATGGGTGTTTAAGCTCCCTTTTGCAACAGCAGTCTCTCATACGATCACTGGGCTGTAGTTTTGATCCAGCCGCCTGCTAACGCACTTCAGAAAGCAATGGAAGATGATGGGTGACCCCTGGCCCCACATGAGACCAGGGAGAAGCTCCTGGCCTGAGCCTGGCACAGCCCTGGTCGCTGCGGCCATCTGCATGAACTAGTAGGTGGAAGATGGGTCCAACTCTGCAACTTGGCCTTCCAAATAATAAATTTTTTAAATTGTCACAAGATTACATTTAAAAGGAAGGAAAGGATTAGCAAGTACAGGTTTCTCACAAATGAAGTTCTTATCGTAGGACTCGATGATATTTACTGAATAATGTAGAAACTGAATAATTAAGACTGCTTACAAAGATCAAACAGAACAAGACCAAATTGCATGTTACAAAATGTATTGACCAGGATATCCTATGATTTTTTTGTTAAAAATATTGCTGATTCTTTTTTTTTTTATTGTTGCTTACATTGTATTATGTAGTACAGTATTATAGGCGCTGGGGATTCCCCCCACCCCTCCCATACCCCTCCCCCCATGGTGGATTCCTCCACCTTGTTGCATAACCATAGTTCAAGTTCAGTTGAGATTCATTGCTTGCAAACACATGCCTAGCATAAAGTTCAGCGTCTTATTGTCCAGATAAGTTCAGTGGCCTCCTGGGGAGACCTTCTATGGTCTGAAGATAGGTCTGAAGATAGGTCTAACAGAGTAAAGATCCGGTCGGTTAAAAGCCCCAACAAGGCCTCAGTATCAATATACAACATTATGGAATTAATTGACATAGTATTGGGTAAACAATATGTTAAAAATAATGTAAGTTCCATTCTTCGAAACATCTGGGTTGAGACAGTATCAATGACACGTTCAAAAAATAACAAACAACCAAACAAAAAATTACAGGTTAAATCAAGGCAAACATGTGGTATCTAATCTTTTGGGATTCGCTCATTTCCCTTAGCATTATAGTTTCCAGTTGTGCCCATTTAGCCACAAAGAACTGCATTTTGTTTTTTTTAATAGCTGAGTAGTATTCCATGGAGTAGATGAACCAAAGCTTTCTTGTCCAATCTTCTACTGATGGGCATTTCGGTTGCTTCCATGTTTTTGCAATTACTGATTGTGCTGCTATGAACATAGGGATGCATGTTGGTTTGTCGTAAAACAGGTGTTTTGGATATATTCCTAGGAGTGCTATTGCTGGGTCATATGGTATGCAGATTTTGAGTTGTTTGAGTGTTCTCCAGACTGATTTCCATAAAGGCTGTACCAATTTGCAGCTCCACCAGCAGTGGAGTAGGGTTCCCTTTTCCCCGCATCCTCGCCAGCAAGCGTCGTTGGTGTTCTTGTTTATGTGGGCCAATCTTACTGGTGTTAGGTGGTACCTCATCGATGTTTTAATTTGGATTTCCCTTATTGCTAGGGAGCTGGAACATTTTTTCATATGTTTGTTTGCCATTTGGACTTGTTCCTTTGTGAAATGTTTGCCCATTTCCCTTGCCCATTTCTTGAGTGGCTTGTTTGTTTTGGTTTTTTGGTTGTTTTGAAGTTCTTTGTATATCCTGGAAATTAGCCCCCTGTCGCCTATATCGTGTGCAAAGATCTTCTCCCACTCTGTGGGTTGCTTTTTTACTTTGTTGATTGTTTCCCTTGCTGTACAGAAGCTTCTTAGTTTGATGAGGTCCCATTTGTTTATTCTGTTCTCAACTGCTATTGCTTTTGGTGTCCTTCTTAGAAAGTCGGAACCTACTCCTAGGTCTTGCAGGGTATTTCCTACATTTTCTTGCAAGAGTTTGAAGGTTTCTGGATGTAGGTTTAGGTCTTTTATCCATGTAGATTGGATCTTAGTGTATGGTGATAGATGTGGGTCTATCCTTTTGTTTCTACAGGCTATCAGCCAGTTGTCCCAACAACATTTACTAAAGAGGCCTTCCCACTTGCTTGAGCTGTCATTGGTCTTTTTGTCAAAGATTAATTGGCTGTATTTGTGTGGGTTCCCTTTTGGTGCTTCTATTCTATTCCATTGATCTTCCTTTCTGTCTTTGTGCCAGTACCAGGCTGTTTTGATAACCACTGCTACAAGCTCTTCAAAACAATAGAGGAGGAAGCAACCCTCCCAAACTCATTCTATGAAGCCAACATCACCTTAATTCCAAAACCGGATAGAGAACCATCAGAGAAGGAAAACTACAGACCTATCTCTCTGATGAACATTGATGTTAAAATTCTCAACAAAATCCTAGCCAATAGAATTCAAAAAATCATCAGACAGATCATTCATCCGGATCAAGTAGGATTCATCCCTGGAATGCAGGGATGGTTCAACATTCGGAAATCCATAAATGTTATAAACCATATCCAAAAACTGCAAAACAAGAACCACATAATAGTTTCAATAGATGCAGAAAAAGCTTTCGACAAAATCCAACACCTCTTCATGCTAAAAACTCTAGCCAAAGTAGGCATAGATGGGAAAATCCACAACATAATTAAAGCAATTTATGAAAAACCCAACGCCAGTATCATACTGAATGGAGAAAAGCTAGAACCCTTCCCACTGAGATCTGGAACAAGACAAGGGTGCCCGCTATCACCACTGCTATTCAACATAGTCCTAGAGGTACTTGCAGAGGCCATAAGACAAGAAAAAGAAATCAAAGGCATACGTATAGGAAACGAAGAAGTCAAGCTTTCACTATATGCAGATGACATAATCCTATACATAGAAAAACCAGGAGACTCAATACAGAAACTGCTAGAACTTATACGAGAGTTTGGCAGAGTGGCGGGGTACAAAATTAACGAACGAAAATCAACAGCCATAGTGTACGCAAATAACACCAAGATGGAAGAAGATCTAACCAACAGGATACCATTCAAAATAGCAGAGAGAAGTATGAAGTATTTGGGAATAAATCTAACCAAAAGCGTAGGAGACCTATTCGAAGAAAACTACAAACTATTTAAAAAGGAAATTGAACAAGACCTCAAAAGATGGAATAACATCCCGTGCTCCTGGATAGGCAAAATCAATATCATTAAAATGTCTATACTACCACAAGCAATATACATTTTCAACGCAATTCCAATCAAATTGCCCAAAACATTCTTCACGGAACTGGATACAATGATTCAAAAGTTCATCTGGAAACACAAAAAACCACGAATAGCTAGAACCATCCTGAAAAATAAGAGGTTAGCAGGGGGAATCACAATCCCGGACCTCTGGACATACTATAGAGCAGTGGTTATCAAAATATTGCTGATTCTTTAAAAAAAATTGGAAAACAAAACTTCAAAGATTTATTTTTTATTGGAAAGGCAGATATACACAGAGGAGGAGAGAGAGGAAGATCTTCCATCCAATGGTTCACTCCCCAAGCAGCCGCAACGGCTGGAGCTGAGCCGATCTGAAGCCAGGAGCCAGGAGCCTCTTCCAGGTCTCCCACGTGGGTGCAGGGTCCAAAGGCTTTGGGCCATCCTCGACTGCTTTCCCAGGCCACAGGCAGGGAGCTGGATGGGAAGCGGGGCTGCCAGGATTAGAACCAGTGCCTATATGGAATCCTGGCACGTGCAAGGCAAGGACTTTTTGCCACTACACTATCGAGCTGGATCCTTGTTTTCCAAATTGAACTTCTTCCTTAAGCTAGCTGTAGTTTATAGCAATTTCATATACTATACACATAAAATTTCACTTTCATCTCCCTATCTCATCTCTTCAGAATTTGGAAGCAATGATATGAGTATTCTTGTTCTGTGCCTTATAACTTTAAATGTTAATTCAATAAGGATCCATTTTTGTGGCAGAGCATAATTGTAAACATTCATTAGATTACCAACACGTGGAATAGAAAAGTAGAATTTCTACCAATTTTAAGGTACTTAGGTTGACATTACCTTAGTACCAATATACCTCTTTGGAAAAACTGACCTGGTAACTTAAATGTTCATTCTCCTGCGGAGTACCTAGCCTTGCAAAGAGTAAATAAGGTCACTTCTGGTAGGACAAGGAACCTTAAACTACTTTATGGATATTAAAAAGAGAATTCAATTAGATATGTAGCTATAGTAGCCATGGTCTATTGGGAAGTCTTTGATTTGGCTTCCTGCCCTGGAAAGGTCTTTAAAAGTCCAATTTTAGATCCTTTATTGGGCCTGGTGTGGTAGCCTAGTGGTTAAAGTTGTTGCTTTGCACTCGCTGGGATTCCATATGCATACTGGTTCTAATTCTGCTGGCCCTGCTCCCATATAGCTCCCTGCTTGTGGCCTGGGAGAGCAGTTGAGGACAGCCCAAAGCCTTGGGACCCTGCACCCAAATGGGAGACCTGGAAGAGGCTCCTGGTTCCTGGCTTCAGGTTGGCTCAGCTCCAGCTGTTGAGGTCACTTGGGAAGTGAACCATCGGACAGAAAATCTTCCTTCTCTGTCTCTCCTTCTCTCTGTATATCTGCCTTTCCAATAAAAATAAATCTTTAAAAAGACCTTGTGGGGCTATTTGCTGTTCTTGTTACATTTACATAAATAATCAGGCCAAGTTTGATGAGACTATACTAATTCTGCAAACAAATTAGTTTTGCCTTATGTATCTTTGGTGAAAGTGAAGGTGACTGCGGAGAGAAAAATTGTGTTCAAAACAAAAGTCTCTGGTATGCCTTATTATCAGATTGTTGCCCTATTCATTGCACCTAAGCTTTTATTATCTTCCTTAAGAAAGGATTGCTTGCTGAATTTTAGTTTCCCCTAATATTTGGGCTATGGCTCTGCAGCTGAGAACAAGAGCTGTGCTATTCTGGAGGCTGAAACGTAATGGTTCGATGAAAATTTCTAGGGATCCATCTCATGCGTGATGGACAGGCCACTTAGAGCTCAGCAGAAGATCTAAGATCGCAACCAGAGACATGCAAACCAGGACAGGAAGCTGGAGACTTCACAGACATCTTTTCCCAAGACATTAGAACAAACTTCCTTTTATAACAGGGCTCTTATCCCTTTTGGGTTTTCCTTGTGCCTTTCCTTTTTGTGGAGCAGCATAATCTGCAATATTGGGAAATCCTACCAGAATCAGTAGCTTTTACAGGAAGCTTGACAGGATGTGGGGTCCATTATGGCAAACTCTGACTTTTCTATGACCTACAGGATCCTTTTCTGCATCGACACCACCTTAATTAATGTTCTTACTGCGACTGTTCAAATTATACCAGTGGTCCCTTTTGCAAAGGCAGACTGCTGGACTCACTTGTTTTTGCTTCTGGGTTTCATTTAGTAGTTCTGTTATCTAATTTCCCAAGATGAACTACCTACTTACTAGATCAACAAGAAGAAGAAGTCTATATAGTTTGTTTGGGGGGGGGGAGTTTGTTTGTCTTTTTGCACATGAATAAATAGACTGGCTGCAAACAAAAAAAAAGTTACTTACAGAGGATAATTTTTTGACTGTTGTGGTCAAAGTCAGTTTGGTTCATGAGAACCCTGGTTATGAATATATTATAAACTCTTGATATTATCCTTATGATGGTCATTATAAGTCTCCCTGATGTTCTGTGTCATCTGAAAAAAAAGGCTTACATGTCCACATGAAGACGTTTGCTCAATGTTACATGATCATTATGGCTGGGATGACAAAAATTCCAAGCAACTCATAAGAACTTTATAACATATGAATGATATTTTGAGACCATCATCTCAAAAATTACGCTAACAGAATAATATTAATTCCCTAAGGTCACCTAGGGGACAGTAGGACTAAACAGGGAAGAGGGAGGGAATTGTTCAACTTTGTAGGACATTGGTTTGGGTTAGGTCCCCACACTGGGTCTCAGCAGACCCAACCAAGACAGAATGGAGTCACTTCGGCTAAATGCCATGAATCAAACAGGTTAGTTTCCCCTCAAAAATCAGGAGACTTTAGTCAACGTGAGTCAGTGAAACCAAAAACTTCTTTACTTCATCCCTATGTGGAAAGTAACCGTGGAATGACCAGCCCAGTATTTGCTCCCTGTCTCTGTTCCCTTGAGCCCTTCCCCATAGACCCACATCCTTTTCCTGGGTCATTGGAACATTCATGTCTGCTATATACAATGAGCGGTCATTCCATTCCAGAATCAAAATTAGGGCTTCAAGCTGACTATTGTAATTTTTACCTTTAGGCATAACTAATATTTAATTGAGCAACTATTGTATGCCAGAAAGTACTCTAAGACTATGGGCTATAGCCTCAGATGCATTTAAAACTTCTGGGGTTAAGAGCCCAGCTCGATAGCTTGGTAACTAAAGACCTCGCCTTGAGCACGCCAGGATCACACATCAGCAGGTTCTAATCCTGGCAGCCCTGCTTCCCATCCAGCTCCCTGCTTGTGGCCTGGGAAAGCAGTGGAGGACAGCCCAAAGCCTTGGGATCCTGCACTTATGTGGGAGACCTGGATGAGGCTCCTGGTTCCTGGCTTCAGATCGGTGCAGCTCCGGCCATTGTGGCCACTTAGGGAATAAATCAATGGATGGAAGATCTTCCTCTCTGACTCTCCTCCTCTGTGTATATCTACCTTCCCCTAAAAAAAAAAAAAAAAAAAAAAAAACAAAGACAAACACAAAAAAACAACTTCTGGTGCTATCATAGTGGCACACCAGATTCTGCCCATGATGCCAGCATCCTCCATGGGTGTTGATTTTAGTCCTGGCTACCTCACTTCACTTCTCATCCAACCACTTGCTAGTGTGCCTAGTAAAGCAGCAAATAATGGTCCAACCCCAGCCTTTATGGCTATTTGGGGAGTTAACTAGTGAATGGAAGATCTCTGTGTTTCACATGCCCCATTTTTCTCTCCAACACCATTACTCTGCCTTTCAAATAAATGTTTTTAAAAGGAATGGAAATGTCTGCCCCAATGAGATTATGTTTTAGTGGAGTAAAATAGATAATAAATTACACAATAATGAAGATGTAATAAAGTGATCTAGGAAAAAGAAAGCATCAAAAGGGTAAGCGGGCATCAGGGTGCTGGAGCAGGCAGGGATGGGCTGTAAGATGATATAGTGAGAGGTGTGGGCAACAAGTTGCAGGTAGTGAGGGTGAGAGCCGGGACACTGTCAGGCTCAAGGGACAGCCAGAGTCCCTGAAGTTTGAACCCCTCCTGGGAACCAGACCTCACAAAGTACTCTGGATTGTGAATGACTCCCAAATGCTTCCTTTCCCTCTCCCTTGAAAGTGATCTATTTCAACATCTATGTTGTACTTACAATTCAACCACCAACAGAAACACAGGACTTTCAATGTACAACCAACAGGAGTTCATAAACCGTCAGGCACTTCCAGGTGGAAATTTGTTATTGAGGGTAAAACTTTAAGGTGTTCAGAAAACCAACTGTTTTCCAGGAATTACAGCAACATGATGTCATGTGTATGGCTATCATTTCAACAGCAACAAAAATATTGAAATCTTTTTGCATTTCTAAACCCTTTTTTCAAACCACGAAATAACAAGATTTTAGTCTTTAAACACCATAAAACGCTGTTGTTGGTTGCAAAAACTTTCAGTTTTTTTAATTAATAAAACTGAGTCACTCGTACCATAAACCTGCAAACAGTATTTTTCATCATAACCCGAAATTATGACAGTTGATCAATAAGTTCCACCTTCAGTCTCAAACATGTAGATGAAGAATCACAATTGAAAGGGTAAGAAATGGGGCAGGTATTTGGTGCAGCAGTTAAGAAGCTGCTTTGGACAACTGTATCCCATCGTAGATTGCATAGGCTCAAGTCCTGCACCACTTCTGAGTGCAGCTTCCTGCTAATGTGCACCCTGGAAGCATGGAGTGATGTAAAGAGGCATTCCGGCTTTGGCCTGGTCCAGCCCATGCTGTGTCTGTCTGTCCATCTGTCTGCCTTTAAATACACGCACACATACTTTCTAAAAAAAAAAAAAAGTAGAACTATCCAGCAAAGCATTGAAGAACCTCAGAGGAAAAGGAATTAGAGCTAGGATAGGAAAACCCACTGTAGCAAATCCACATTTCTAGCTGTGTATCAGGCATCACTGTAAGTGCTCCACAAGTAGCAGCTCACTGTGTATTCGTCACATTGTGCCTTCGATCACATCTGTACATGAGAAAACTGATGCCCTGAGAATTTAAGGAATCTACCAAGGCTATCAAGGAAGCCAGCCAGGAAGGGAACCCATGCATTCGCTGCTCCAGTGTGTGTCCTTGAGTGCTCAGCTTCTCCTTTGAGGAATGGGAATTTCTCCATCCAGGCAGAGAGCTAAAATGACCCTCCCAGGAGCAGGGCCTGTGCACAGGAGGTGGCAGGGGTGGGGGTGGAGAATGGCATGGCTGCCGGGACATGTGGCAATGTCCTTCCGCATCAGCAGGCTTGGCTTCAACCTCTAGCTGCAGAAGGCTGCTACCAGAGCACACAGAGCAAAAGAATACCACGGAGCCACCAGACAGCAGCTAAGTTGCTAAAACCCTGGTGCTGGGGCAAGATGCTCTGGCTACACAAGACCAGTCAATCCTGTCAAAAACCATGGCCTCACGAAGAAACAGAACAAATGTATTTAAAGTGTCCAACATCAAGACCTTTTGGGCCATGGTCTTGTCTCCAAACCCACTACTCACCAAGGGGCTGTGCAAACTGGAGGCACATCTAAGTAATTAGTTTGAGAACAAGAAGAGATAAGGTTCTGGAACAAAGGATGCAGTATGAGAAGTTCCCTTGGGCATGCTCTGTCCTCTACTCCTTGTGCCTCCTAACAAGCAAGGCAGAGTTAGCTGAGGATAGCAATTCTTGACATGTATGCAACTTTTTCATATCCATCTGCATGACTAACAGTTCTCTGGCTTCAGTGGGGCTTCTGTTTGTAGAGGCTAAACAATCTTCCTAGAATATAAGTCTGAAAACCTGCAGAGATTCCCCATTGCTTCCATATCACAGTACTCCTGCATCTCTGAGCCTTCGCTAGTACCTTACTTTCCAAACCTGAGAAAGCCCATCCTGAACTCCGACCACCACACTGCACTACTGAATGCACCTGCCTTTGCCCACAGAGACAAACTCTTACCCAATCCTTAAGACCTGGCTTGCAGCTAAGTTTCTCTTGAATTCTATTTCCGTAATGGTGAATGGTAACCACATACTTGCCACTATGCCCATGCCAGCAGTCCTTAGCCCAAAGTTCATATGGGAATCTTGAAAGACACCGGAGGGCTGGGATTTCAGAGATTTGGACCCAGCTGGTCTAGGGTAAGCCTTAGACAGGATACTCTGAATTCCTGAAGGGCTGGCACTCTGGAGTTCACCCTCAGCCCCTCTCTCCCAGAGCTTAGAACAGAATGTGACTGATTAAAAATTATGTGTTCATTGAATTCCTGAAACAGGCAACATCCACAGCCCCACTGTGGGCAGGTGCTATTGGATCCCATTGTGCAGTTGAGGACCTCAGGTGCAAGGATATTATGTGGTCCAGGAGTGATTTGGGTCCAGTGATCTGTGTGCACCTGAGGAAGGGCAGCAAGGCCAGCACCACGCTGTGTGCCCAACACACTTGAAGGGACATACCCCTGGGTGCCTGGTTCTTTGTAATCTGAAGTCTGAAGTTTCCCCTAGAAACACATGCTGCCTTAAAACTTTTCTCTTGCTCTTGTTTTTAATGAATGATGAGCCATCACTTATTTATAGCCATCTATAGCTACCTTTATGGGGCAGAAAATGAGCTACTTGCCAAAGTAATTACCTCTTTTTAATAGACTTAGAACAAGTGCTCATGGCTTATTTCTCTCCAAATAGCTGAGGTGCTAGGTTTCCACTGTCTTGTTGGACCCGCCTGGGTCTCTGTGCTTGTTAGGGTTCTATTTAGAACTGTTTTTCGAACACGCCCTAGAAGCAGGCTGACTTAGCCACAAAGCTGGCTTCTTTAACAGATTGAGAATTTTAAGGAAAAGGCTGTTGCTCTCACATGGAAGAGGTACTTTAAGATTACTAGAGTCTTCTCTGAACATGCTGGCTCCCCCACCCATCTTCCATAGATGATGTCACTGAAGTGTGTAGACCATTCGCTCAGCCAGCCAGCAAGAGGGTGTGCCTTCCCACTTACCCAGTTTGTGGCAGAAAATGTATGGGTATTTATGCCAAGAGAAAAATAACTACAAAGCAAAAAATTACTAGGCATTGCTTTAGCCCAGGGTCTATATTTAATACTAATATTTATAAGTGTATGAAGGAGCTTCAAAACTCTGTAGGAAAAATGGAATTTAAATATAATGCTCATTTTCCATGGACTTAAGCTATTTGAGAGAGATTAGACTGAGACAGAGTTTCCATTTGGTAGTTCATTACCTCAAGTGCTTGAACTGGCCAAGACAGGGCCAGGGCCAAAACTAAGACACTCAATCCAGATCTCCTATAGAAGTGACAGCAAGTCAGAGACTTGAGGTGTCACCACTGCCGCCAAGGGTCCGCATCTGTGTGAGGCTGGTGTCAGGAGCCAGAGGCAAAGAAGCAAATCCAGGCACTGGGATGTGGGATGCAAGCATCTTACCTGCCAGATGAAACACCTACTCCCACATGTGCATTTTACAAGCAACATTAAATATTTAAAAGAGCAAGGCTGAGAAATGTAGTGGGCATTTTGCAATGATTTGTAATTTTGTAAGAAATGGAGTAAGCTTATTACAGCTTGCATTTCAATGGTCTGGGTTTGTTCAGAGAGGATTTTCAAATAAAATATGATTGTGCCAAGTACCAATAAAAAATGTCTATGGGCAAAAAAAAAAATGTCTGTGGGCAACATGTGTCCAGGATATATTTTGTTTTCTTGTTATAGTAAGAAATCACCAAGGGTGGTGTGCATTGCTTCCTTTGCATGATCACAAGACAGATTTTGAACTCAACTCTTTGTCCAAACATGAAATGGGCATTTGCCCTGAGGTTCAAAATGTGTATTAGGACACTTGTATCTCATACTGGGATATTTGGGTTACAGTCCTAGCTGTGCTCACAATTCCAGTTCTCACTACAAACCCTGCAGTGAGTTTAGGGGAGAGCAACTGGGGGGTAAGCTTAAGTAGTGGCTCCCTGCCACCCATGGAGGAGACCTGGCATGGCTCCCGGTTTCAGCCTGGCCCAACCGTTGCCACTATAGGCATCCCAGGAATGAACCAGTGGGATGCAACAAATTTATTCTATGAAGCAAATTTATTCTTACAAAATGCAACTTAGCCTATAAACTTATTATAAGAGTTTTTCAGATGCCTTTCAGCTGCTTTAGAAAGAGAATTAATTGCAAGTCTATCAGGCAAGGATGGTTTCAGCGACCTAAGTTTCTATATCAGCAAACTGAAGGTCAGGATAGACAGTAAAATAAAAACTAGCTTAACCAATCAGAAACTGCCAACAGATCTCTAACTAGGAGCTTTCAACTTTAACCAGTCAAATATTTTCCTTTTCCTGCTTCCAGAAACACCATATAGAAGTTTTCCCCTTTCCACGTTGATTTCCCCACCCCAAGACTGGAGCACTTGCCTTCTGGTACCACCTCATTGGCGAATCAACTGTCTTATCAAACTCTACAGCTTTCATGTGCCCAAGGCTATCTTAACACTTTGATGGGGTAAATTTTCCATTTTGCTCAAGGACAACGGTCATGCCATACTCAGTTGCAAGATTTTCAGGGTGTCACTGAGCCCCTTCTTGGCCCAGGTTTCCTTACTGTGAAATGAAGCATCCACGAATCCAGGCCAAGAGATTGGGACAGATGCAGTCATCTGCAGGCAGGTAAAGGATTGCAGCTCGGATGGGAGAGGCCCAAGTCCCACAGATGCCTCCAGAACACAAGGCAGGCATATGGCCACTGACCTGCACCTGGGCATCTGACCTTGCCTGTCCCTGAAGAGGGGAAGGGAGAACTGGAAAAGGGTGGAGGGTCTCCAAGGAGAGGGACTGGGGAAAGTGAGGGAGGGAGGGAGGAAGTAGGTGTGCGATGCCAGCAGGTGACTGACTGAGAAGGGTGGGTTACACACAGTTCCCCAGCCAGCATGTGCCTGAGCAGAAAACATCACTGGCTAAGTTCCCAAAGCTGTTAACATTCCAGGTGTTCCAGTCCCTTGTCTGGAGGAGATGGAGCGACCCTGCCTCAGCCCCGCAGCCCTGTGGCCCTTTGGATGCTGGTAGAAACACCCCAAGTAGAAGAGGCCTGGCTGGTACACAGAGGTGCTGTACCTGCTGTACATGCACTAGTTTACTTGAGGGCTTTTCAGTGATGTGGGGAATCCCAGAGAAGAGGCATTCACGCCAAAGGATTCCAAATCAAAGGGAACTGAACACTTACTTTTTACCCTTTCCCTTTATGGATAAAGGAAACAAGCATCATCTTTCAATGGCACCATGCTTGGAATAAACAAGCTGAGGATTTCATCAACATGAACATTCAGAGGTCATGACACACTTCACAGAACATGTTCAATGAAAGGTGAATAACTGATGCTTGTGCCTTTTCATAGCTAGTTGTGTATTGAATTTCCACAGCTGGGCTGCTACATATCAGGGACAGAGATTATAATGAGCCACTTCCAGTCTCACAGCCATTCTATGTTTGCTGCACCTTCTTACAAGCATGCGACACCTCAGTCATGCAACACACGCATGTAATGAGAACACACATGCAATAACCACATAAACACATCAGGACTGCAACATACAAGCACATATTAACACATCTGCACACAACTGGGCACACATATGTACACACTAAGTCCAGTTTTCTGGGCCATTCCACAAGTGTTGCATAACTGACAAGGCCACAAATGGGTTTGTTGAACACATTATCATTCAAAATCTGCACTTACAGCTTTTCGAAGGACAAAAATTTCACATATTCTCAACTAAGGACCAAAAAAATTACAGCAGGCTGTGTAAGAAAAGTCAGTTTTGTAAGAAAATAACTCAAAATACTGTTCTCTACCACATTAATGTGTCGCTGAGGGATATATTCACAATTTTGGATCTGAACAGCAGGTGCTTATTCTGAAAAGCAATCCAAGAAAAGTAATAACAAAAAACAAAAACAAGGGGTAGGTGGTTTAGCACAGAAGGTAAGAGATCGTTTTGCTCGTTTTGTTTGTTTTGTTTTGTTTTGTTTTGTTTTTTTCCTTGCCTTCAAACTAGCTCCCTAGAGAATCAGGGCTGAGATATTTATTGCTGGGAGGTGCTAGTGTCCATTTCTGTCCCCTAGATTTCACCTTGTCAAAATCTAATATTCAGGCCCAGCACAGTAGCCTAGCAGCTAAAGTCCTCGCCTTGCAAGTGCTGGGCTCCCAAATGGGTGCCAATTCTAATCCCAGCAGCCCCGCTTCCCATCCAACTCCCTGCCTGTGGCCTGGGAAAACAGTCAAGGACAGCCCAAAGCCTTGGGATCTTGCACCCACTTGGGAGTCATGGCTCCTGGTTTCGGATTGGCTCAGCTCCAACCGATGCAGTCACTTGGGAGTGAGCCATCAGCTATGGGAGATTTTCCTCTCCTCCTCTCCTCCTCTCTATCTTACTTTCCAATAAAAATGATTTTTTAAAAACCCTAATATTCAACATAATAATATGAATAAGCATGGCCATTATGGGGCCATGAGGTCATAAGGGAGCCTGCTGGCCTATTCTGCCCTTGGGAACAGGGAAGGAGTTGATGAAGCAGAGAGCACCCACTCTCCACCACACCTGTGATCCTAAGTGTCAGACCCCTGGTTGCCAGAACCGGGAGAGGTGACCGTGTGGTGTTGATGAACTACCTAGTCTAAAGGAGTTGGTGTTATACACACTGTCATGTAATTTTTGTCCTATTTCTTTGCAGTTTTATAGTTTCTGGGTACAGATCACTTCAACTTGACTTTTGTTTAGGATTTTCCCAGGACCATTTATTGAAATTTATTTTCTCCATGGAATGGTCAGAAATGATTTGGCCATATATGCCAGGGTCTAGTTCTGGACTCTAGCCCATTCGGATTTACATACCTGCCTCTGTGTCAGTGCCGTTCCACTCTGATTACTGCCACTTGGTAGTAAGTTTAAGTCTGAGTCCTGCAGCTTTGCTCCCCGCCTAGTCAAAGTTAGGGGGGCTATTGGTTGTTGCACCTCCTCAGTTATTACTAACTCTATTCATGCAGGTTGGTAACATTTTTGGCAAATATTTCTCTCAGAAAATTTGTTTTGATTCCAGATGGCTTTCTGTACCTATTAACATACTCAAAGTTCTTTTTTTAAACACTTATCACCCCCCTCACATCCAATTAATTACTTAGTCTTTTCAACTGCAGCCATTCCAATAACCAACGAAGCCCAATGCTGGTGAGGGTAGAGCAGCTCAAACTCCCATCCACTGCTCGTGGCAGGCAGGACACACAACTGCTATGAAAGCACGCATTACTCTAGAAGGTCAAATACATACTTACCATATGACCCAGAAATCTCACTTCTGGATATTTAACCCAAGGAAATAAGAAAAAAATAAAAACACCAAAGCAGGCATGGAAATGTTTACAGTATTTTTTTTTTATCTGTGACAGCTCCAAACTGGAAAGAATCCTCACACCCTTTAATCAGTGAGGGAATAAACTGTGGCACATCTGGACAATAAAATCACACCCAGAGATAAAAAGAATACAGCTGAGATACACGCAGGATGTGGGGAAGACTGCACATTCTGGTGAGGGAACAAAGCGAGACACCGAGGCTGCATGCTATGGGATTCCGTCTATAGGACATCCCAGCAAGGCTACACTGTAGAGGGGCTGGGCTGAGGCAGGCAATGGGCTCCACTGGGAAATAGGGCGATTTTTAGGATGACAGCATGGTTATTTATCCTGAGCTTGGTAGTAGTTACATGATTGCCTTCATTTGTTAGTACAGACACAAAGATAGGATTTGCTGAAAGTAAACTATTCCTTATAACAAATAGGCCTATTTCTGCCTAGCATCCCTTCCTTTCAATAACTGATCAAGTAGAGCTGGTAATAACCAGCCCATTTTGAAATCTCTTCACTGAAAGCCAGTAAGTTCATTATATACCTTTTCAACAATTTTACCAAATGAGCTACAGGTCATAAATTGCTGCATTAGAAATCTCCAGGGGCCAAAGGCATATTCCAAATTTCAGTATGGAAGCAGCAGAACCCAAGGAACCTAGGTCTACAGTGATCAGTTTCTGTAGTAGTCAGGTTTTTGCAAAGGCAGCTGACAGTCGTCAAATTTCAACGGATTGCAATGGCAAACCACTCTTTCCCTCTCACATAACCATGAGCTTCAGGTTAGCTGTGCCTCTGCTGGGATTGGCTGGACATGGCCGGCTTGGGCAGAGCTTGGTTTGACTTCATGTATTTTCTTATCCTAGGCTCAAAGAGAAGCCATTATGTGGTGTGCAGTTTTCAGAACAGAGAGAGGAACTCCAGAGAAACAAGAGTCAAACCACACAAGTTCACTGAAGTATTTTGCCCAGATGGGGCCCAAGTTCCCTTGGCTAAACAAACACGCAGCTAAACACAAAGTCTAAGCAGTGAAAATAACACTCTGCCTGTAGAATAGGAAATAGGAAATAGGTCACTTCTCAGGAAGTCTCTGCAAGGACAGGAACTACTACAATGTGAGGAAAAACAAGAACACATTCAGAAGTCCATCACCAGGAAAGGAGTAAATACAGTACAGTTATACAACAAACTATTCTACCATAACTAAAAAGGAATAGACTATCTTCATATCCATCCACCTATGTCATAATAGAAACCTCAGAAATATCATGCTGAATGCATCAACTAAATTGCTGGTTTGGTTGGTTACTATAGCATTTCACAGACCTACAAATAGAGTGGGAACAAGAACAGGGATCAAGTTTTCCATGTGTTTTTTTTTTTTAAAGAACATAACAATTTCATTGGCATACAGATGCCCTTATAGCAAAAATAGATGCAACTTCATCTTGAAGTCACTTCTCTGGGTCCCCAAAGACCCTAGCAGATGTGCTGCAGCCCATGCATGGAAAATTCTACTGAATCTGAAAAGTCCTGTCTCTAGCTCTGTCACTTTTTTTTTTGGCTTGAGATTCACATCAGTGGATAAGAAGAAACATTTCCGATTTCTCAGATTCTTAAACTCAACTCAGCATCAACCAGGCCATGTCTACATTCAGAGATAAGCAGAGCCATGACCAGGTATCCCTAAATTACAGGTCTGGTTTTCTAAAAGACCATTTTTCTAGATATGCTTTGACTTCCAAGGTTTCTTGCCATCCATACCAGCTCACTGTGCAGAAGATAAGCTTGAGGAAAAACATCCACAGCTGTGAGCGGAACTTGAACGGGTTAGTCATCAGCTAGGTCTTCTAAGATGTTCACGATTTTAAAAGACAAAATAGTAGTAGTAATAACTGCGATTTTGGTTATTTAGAAAAGGAACTGTTGGAAAGTCATTTCCAGAAAGTCCTCTAAGCCACAAGTCACACTGCCTAAGAAGCTGTGTCCAGGCAAGGGTTCATTTACAGAAATGGGAATGCGAACACTTGTGTAGGCAGTGTCCTGGGAGAGATGACCCAATAATAACAAATGCATCAGGACCTGTCCAAGTCACTTACCTATGTGAAAGATCTAGAGGGTTTTCCCAAAGACAAGCATGAGCTTTGAGAAGTCAGTAACTCTTTGTAACTGAACCACATGAGTGTTCTAAGAGTCAACATGATACATTTGGGAGGTGGACTTGGACCATTTGGTTTAAAATCCCAGATCCCACATTGGAGTGCCTATGTTAGGTGCCAGCACTGGCTCCTGGCTCTGGCTTCTTGCTAATGTGAACCCTGGGAGGTAGTAGTTAATGGCTCAAGCAATTGCATGGATCCCTGCCACCCATGTGGCAAACCCAGATTGAATTCCTGCCTCCCAGCTTGTTTTTTTAAAAAGGCTTATTTTTATTGGAAAGGTAGATTTACAGAGAGAAGGAGAGAGAAAAAGATTTTCCATCTGCTAGTTCACTCCCCTAAGGCAGCAATGGCAGGAGCTGAGCCAATCTAAAGCCAGGAGCTAAGAGCTTCTCCCAGGTCTCCCGCGTGAGTACAGGGTCCCAAGGCTTTGGACCATCCTCAACTGCTTTCCCAGGCCACAAGCAGGGACTTGGATGGAAGTAGAGCAGTTGGGACACGAATTGTCAGTGTCATACAGGATGCCACGTTTGGAGCCATAGCTCTGGCCCCCTCAACTTTAGTCTTAACCCAGCTGGAACAACTGGGGTGTGAGCTAATGGGTATGCTCATGTGCTCACTCTGTCCCCCCACTTCAAGTATTTAAGAAGAGGCTAAATCAGGATCTTCTATCTTCCTGAGTCTCTTCATTTGTCCAGCCAGTTCCCCAGGCTGCATCCCCTGCCGGGACTTGCAGGGGACCTCCATGCTCACCCGCATACTAACAAGTCTGTGACTTCTATGCCTTCTCCTTTAACATATTTTAATTCAACCACTGAGAGTTCAGCTACTGCACTGCCTTTGCCCTTGCTATTTTTGTGTCTGTCCCAGATGACTATTGAAAAAAGGCAGTGTCCTGCTGACACTGTAGGAGTTGGGAGTTAAACTCCTGTATCCTCTGCACTATTGCAATGATAGGGGAGGCTTTAAAACATTCTGCCATATAAAGTACGATGAGGATGACTTTTGGGTCTGCATGTTACCTAATGCCCCTTCCCCTCCTGGCAGATCCATGATCCAGCAGACTGTGTTTGAAAGCAAAGAGAAACAAAAGTAGATGTAAATCTGCCTCACCTCCAGTCACAGTGTGGTCTAAGAATTTTACCAACCTGACATCCCAGCTCCTGATTCCATAAATGCATAAGATGATGTTTATCTCAAAGCCATAAGGACTAAATGAAGCAACGCAGCAAAGTCTGGGGTGCACGGCTTCAAGAAGGCACACAGGAAGTCTTCTCTCCTCTACAGAAAGTTGTCCTTCCAGCCCAGGAGCCCCATGTCGCATGCAGCACCAGTGGCTTAACTGGCATGGCACTCTACCATTCTTCTTCAGCAGCATAACAGATTCATCTGTTACCCCACTGGTTGAAGAAATGCAACTCATTAAACAGAAAGCATACAGCTTCATTCTAAATCCAAAAGTACATTTGCCCAATTTCTACTCCACCAAGCCAGGCATCACTATGGCAAATATTGAGAAAAAGAGAAAGGAGAGAGCGAGCATGACCAACCAGAACCAAGCTAGTGTTGATCTTCCTGCCCACATCTGCCACACACTCCCTTAGCGACCGCTCTTCTACAAACTACAAACAACAAACGTCTCCTTTCACAGTCACTCCTTTCTTACCTCTTGGTCCCAAGACACAGTGCTAATACAGCCCTATTCCTTGTTCAAACTCAAAAACAATCAGTCTTCGTCTCCCCAGGAGCGCTCCATGGCACCAACCGTTGCTAGGCTGAGCAGCCTTATTTGCCAGTGGCAATTATGGAAGCAAACCTCCCGCTGCTTCAATGCACAGGTGTGTAGAGGTGAAGAGGACAAAGAGCAGGGCAGGAGGAACGAGAGGTGTTATGATTTGCTCCTTCTGAAACCTAGGTTGAAATGTAATGACATTGTCACAGTGCTGGAAGGTGGGACCTATAAAAAACAGGTCATGAATAATGTGTGCATTTAAGGAGATGTATTTATTTGAAACACAGAAAGGAAGAGACAGAAGCAAAGAGATCTTCAATCTGCTGATTCACTCCCTAAACAGCCACAAAAACCAGCTCTGGCCCAAGCCAAAGCCAGGAGCTTCATCCTCATACTTAAGTCTGCAGAAACAGCTGCTGCCACTGCACACTGTGCCATTCTTGGTGGCATTTGGTAGACTGACAACAAAGGAAATTGGTACTGGATGTACTACTGATGTCATAGGAATAATTATACCACCTAACAGTTGCTGAAATCTATTTTTAATGTAAATCTCAATAATAGATATATAAAAATGAAAGATTTTTACAAAAGTGCCATGAGGTGGGGGGAGGGGAGATTCAAGTTAAATAATTAAAGCCAGGAAGGTTTTCTACTGAAATAGTTCCATTACAGGTCACTATTGGCCACTCTGCAAACCTTGTTCCTGAACAGCTGTCCTCTCCCACAACTCTTCCCCTCCTTCCCGCCCCTTGCCTTCTCACCTTCTGCTCAAAGCTAGTCTTCTGACGCCCTCTTAGCTGCTTCACTGAGGACTACGTCTGCTGCCTCCTGCCCTTTGACAGACAAATCGATCAGACATCAGGCTTGGAAACAAACGCACTTGGATTTCAATCCCTGTCTGACTGTTTTTGAGTCATCTTTGTAGACAACTTGCCTTCTACAAGCCTTGAGATGCCCGTGTAGATCACCGAGTAGGGGCAGGGCCTTGGCAAAGGTGTTCATACGCCCCTTTGGATGCCCACTTTCCACATTGCACAGCCTGGTTCGGGTCTTCGTCTTCCTTCTGATTCCAACTTGTGCTATGTGCACGCTGGGAGGCAATGGATGATGGCTCAAGTGCTTGGGTCCCTGCCTCCCACATGGAAGACCTGGATTCATTCCCGGGCTCCTGGCATCTGCCTGGCTGAACCAGCAGATGGAAGATCACTTTCTCAAAAAATGAAAGAATTTTGAGTAATCTTAATAACAAAATATCTAAATCAGTGCAGCTGTCTAAGATTACAAGAGCACTACCACAATGTAAACTCTCTTCAAGATTGCTTTTTCAGAAATTTGGAGAACCCCACTTCATTCTGTGTCAGTGTCCCCCATCCCAGCAACTTGTCTAACATGGCAAGCAGCCCCAGCCTCTCACCACTGTAAGAGCCCTCTGTTGTTTCACTATCAACTCTGTCTGGAGCACAGAAAGCATTCAATTCTAGGTAAGTAATAAGGAAACCTCATCGGTCTTTAGACATGTGGGTTCTTGGTCTTTCTGCTCCATCATTCTAGAACATGGCTTCTCTCATTGGGGGTCACAGTATGGCCTAGGATGGCTGCTGGAGTACTAGTTGTTGCAGCCATACCCCAGGCAACACAAAAGGACAAAAACAAGCACTTCTTGGCTACTCAGCTCTTTTTTTTAGTGAGTTTACCTGAAAATCTCACAAAACCCTTCCACTCACAGCTCTTTGTCTTCAGATACGTGACCTCATGTAGCTGCCAAGATTGAGCAACACTTACATCCTCCATTGTAGGCTTTATAATATTCTTAACATACCTAAGATTACAGTTAACCTTGTGTTTTTCCTCCAGTGCACAGACCCGAGGTTTCCATTTGCAGGGATCCTTTAAAATTTGACTTGCCCTGTTATATTCACCAGCCCGCCTCCCGTACCTTCACTTGCCTGCAGGTCTCAGTGTCCTGTCTCCCGGGATCGCCATCTAAGTGCAATGCCCAAACCACTCTGCAGAGCACCAGAGCAGACAAAGCCCCAAGAGACTTCTAGAAGCCACCCTTTTGGTTAGAACACATTCCTGGTGGCATGAGTGGACTCACAGTAGCACACCAGAGCCTGTGTGACTTTCTCAGCATGGTGCCCATCAGATAAGGAGGGGCCTTCATCCAAAATGGAGGGAAGCTTGAAAAGGAAGGGACAGTGAGCCAAGGGAAAGGGCATGTTTCCCTCTTGCATCGTCCTCAGGAAAGACGCCATGTTTCCTTCTTCTTCCCATCACCACTGCACCCGAGAATGCCCACATCCTCCTTCATTGTCCATCTTGTCAAGAAAGGAGTCAGCTAAAGCTTTGACAAGCACACAGCCCTCCTGGCAAACAGCACCTGCCACACCTGCACACAGTTCCATCTCATCCCCGCCACTTCAGCTCTTGGACATAGACACTGTGCACCATTCAGCTGCCACAGCATTTAATTCTGCCCTGTTCAATAACAGGAGTCACATTTACTGTCCTGGGTGAAGGGCTGTACTAGTGTTGATAGAATTTTGGATCTCCCTATATCCTACATTTCATCCTGTCCTGACAACTCTCCCAGGTAACCCATTGTACAGACTGAGAAACCAAGATTTCACAAAGTGAAGTACTGAGATGGGAAATAATGGAGCTGCATTTGAGTTCCATGTTCCTCAAAGTCCTTCCATTACATTTACCATCTTACTGCACTACAGGCAACCAAGAAATTATGAGAAAGAACCACATTTACCTTGTACTGTGGTTATGTATCACAGGATCGTGCACGACAATCCCCAGCGCATACAGACATACAGCATTAGAATAGACCCTGGCCAACAGACATTCCAGGATGAGAGCCAACTCCTCAACGTAGAGCAAACGCACAACGGCGGGCTGAACACATCTGTTACCAGTTTAGCAGAGGAGCTGCGTGGTCTCCTCTCAAATCCGAATCCCTTCCCTCCTCCTGCCCACCCCATCCCTCAAGTGAAATCCTGCGTCACAGCTCGTCCAGGTAATAATAGCTCCTCGGACTACAGTCAGGTCAAAATGTTCAGTTCAGTCTAAAGTCAAATGTCTAGATTCCCATCCAAGGGAAACTTTCCTCCAGCTTGGGCCTCCCTCGGGAGCTGACATTCTCCTTTTCTCAAAAGAGGCAATAGAGTGGAAAAGGAGGAAAAGAAAAAAAGTTTTTGGGCTCACAGTTTAGGAGGCGCACATAGAGGCTCAGGTAATCTCGTCAGCTTGGTGTCCTCCCACGGTGGCAGACAGCAGTGGCAGAGCCCAGATCAACGCAAGGTCACCTGCTGGGCCAGGAAGCAGAGGGAAGGGTTAGCCCCAAGTTGCTTTTGATAACCAACCCTCTCATAGGAACCACATCCCCAGGGAACCAACAACTTCCCACCATGTCCACCTCCTAGAGCCCGTAATTGGACCACATTTCCACCCTCTTGGTCCCACTGCCTTAGCACTTCAAGTACTACGAGCCTTCAAGAGCTCAACTCACAGCACTTCCCCCGGAGAATCTTGCGAGTATGGTTAAGAAGTCTGGGTGGAAGGCAAAGCCTTCTGGGTGTAGCTGAGCCCTCTTCGCAGGAGATGTTGTCTGTGCGGACCCTTCTCTGGCTCCAGGGGAAGGAAAAAAAAAACCCAAACAGGAGGGGAGAGGTCAGGTCCAGCAGCGGGGCTGGGTTAGGCAGCTTAAATACCTGCCTGTGGCTGATGCACAAAGAGCTGCACCTGCTTTCAGCATTGCTGCTTTGGCAACGTTGCACCTGTTGTTCTTGGCCTCTGACGCTTCTGGAAAAGCTTTCAGGCAAAACGAAAGGTTGTGTTTAATATCCTGTTACATGAGTGTCACGTCAAAGGGGCCTTAGGAACAACGAGTTCCCCAACGAGTGACTCAAAGGTGCAGAAGAGAGAGAAATAAAGCAAGGTGGTAAAACCCAGCCTCTTTGCAAACACTAGGTCTCATCAGGCCCTAGCCTCCCCCTTCTCCAACCTCCCTCCCTTAGCTCAAAGAATTTTTTTGAAAATCAGCTTGCGGCAATGTTCATCATTCACCAAATTAAGGGAGTGGAGCAGCTGGCCCCTCAAGGTCCATGACTACAAGACACACCATGTCCTGCCAGGAACCTCAGCCCACCCCACCCCCCGGTGCGGAACATAGCGACCCACAACTAACTGGAGCCCCCTTTACCATCAGCAAGAGTGCTCCAAGACGATGATGTTACTGGCCGAGCAAAGGTGGACCACCAGCACTGCAAACCAGTGACTGGTCCCAGAGCTCAACATTCACCTTCTGACTCCGACTTCAATCTAGAGAAATTCCTACCTCTAACCCCTCAAGGACTCTGGACAATTAGGCCATAGCTGCCTGACTCGTTGCTCTTAGCTTCACAAATAAAAACCAGCTGCTGTGGTAATAGAAGGCTGTGCAGGTGTGTGGAATGAGGCCAGGATTTGAAGGTTCTCCCACAATGTGAGGGGAAGGTTTTGCTAGAAATGCTACTTGCTAGTGAGTCGCTCTGTGCTGGGGTACACACGGCTGATACACGGACTGCACCACTTGCTCCTCCCCGCAAGCACTGGAGAGGAGCTGCCTGCGCGGGGGCTGCTCCCGCAAGTTGACAGGTAAGAATGAAGTTAATACCATCCTCAAAATACCAACAGGACTTATCAGAGTCCCAAACTCACACATCTAACCCTTCCGTGTCCCCTCACCCACACCCACAGCCCCCATGGAAGCCAGGAGGAAGGGTGGTGACAACAGGAGCATCACTAAAAGGAGAGCATCCCCTTCATCTGTCAGCCCACAGAGCAGGACCCGGGCTCACAGCACTTCTGGAGCTGAGAACCCCGCTGACTTGTGTAGCCAGTAGCAAACCTATCAGGTATCTTAGGACAACACATCAAAAGTCAACCTTTCCACCCACCGTTCCAGATCCCTACAAGTGGTCTTTTACCACACTGAGCTGGTCAGCAGGGGCACTCTATCGTCATTGAATAATGGCTTTCCTCACCAACTGTGCCCAACTCTGAATCAGCAGCTTGGGGAATATGACACACCTCACACCTAAAACATTCACCCATTTTTCAGCAGTCTGTGTTAGTCATTTTATTTCAGGATCCAACTCAGAGCCCAAATCTTGAGTTGGTTTTGCTGATTCATCCCGCCCTCAGCATTCATTACACCTGTCCCACTTTTCCTAAGGACCAAGACTTGCAGGAAGCAGGAAGCAGGGGTGGGGATGGGGTGGGCCTTGGGTCCTTGCAATTGTCCCTAACTACCACTAGGTGGAGCTCCGATGATGTTAAAGTGAAATGCTTACTTGGCAGACATAAGGAACTAAAAAATTCACTGAAGCAGAGTTTAGTAAGCTGGTGAATTGAGTGAGTGCAAGGGTGAAATGCAAGTTTTCAAGAAGCTGAGCTGGCCTGTATTTTGTGTTCCGTGGTCTTTTATGCGGGACCAATCACGTTAGAGTAGTGCTGTTCCATCACCTTCTTCCCAAACCAGGACTCCAGGACGAGAAACGATGAACCAAGGCATAAAAGTAAAACCACAGGTGTTATTTTGAAATGATTTGATTCCATTTCATGATACTTATATTTACTTAGATTACAGGTCTGTTGTATATAGTAATGGTAGTTAATTTTTTTTTTTTTAGGATTTTTAATTTTTATTGGAAAGGTAGATTTATAGAAAGGAGAGACAAAGATCCACTGGTTCACTCCCCAAGTGTTTGCAGTAACTGAAGCTGAGCCAATCTGAAGCCAGGAGCTTCTTCTTTTACGTGGGTCTTTTACGTGGGTGCAGAGTCCCAAGTCTTGGGCCCTCCTCAATTGCTTTCCCAGGCCATAAGCAAGGAGCTGGATGGGGAGTGGGGCAGCTGGGACACAAACCAACACCCATACAGGATCCCAGCTGTTGCAAGGCAAGGGTTTAGCTACTGAGCCATCATACCAGGCCCAATAACAAAGTTTTGAACACTCGAAAACTGGTAAGACCATGCTTTTTAAGTGTTCTCACCAGGAAAAAAAAAAAGTATGAGGTAATAGATATGCTAATCAGCTTGACTTAGCCATTACATAATCATATTAGAACAGGTTATATAACAATAAACATACACAATTTTTATCTGTCAAATAAAATAAACAAATACAATCAAAATGCTTTTTAAAAAAATGCTAGAAGCCAGAGTTGGCAGGAACATATGCTTTCTGATGCATTTGACTCCACATCCCTACCATGCGAGCAGAACCAGGCTGCCAGCCGTGCTCGCCACCTGCGATCACCTCCCATATTAAGGATCAACCCAGTGAGGCTTTACATCCCTAAGCTCCGAACTCTCAGGAGGGGCTGCACTGTCATCATTCCCATTTTTACCTGAGAAAACTGAGGCTCAGATCAGAGGTGACTGACAGGGGAGTTGGCACGAGGCCGATGCTAGGACTCAACCCCAGATCTACCGGAGGCTCACTGTATCTGCCATCTGTTGACCCAGTGTCAGGCAAGCAGACACTTTCCAGGAAGGCTGCTGAGTGGGCTTCTGGATACCTTGTGGGACAGGGTGAGGGACTCATTAACCTTCTGGCACCCACACGCGGTTAAGGGAGTCCCAGATTGTGGCAATAAGGTGACAGAAAGCAGCAGGAGAGACACTCCTGTGTAAGCCCCACCAAGCCTTTTGGGTTGTCTGACTCAGTCATTTGGAAGGGGGCAGGTGCTGTGTGCTTTCGTGCTGTGCCCACTGGGAGCAGAGCTCAGTGAACACAATGGCTGTCCCTTGTGCTCCAATCCACACAGACTTCAGAAGGGTGAGCTAGGCAGACTCAGGAGGACTGCACCGGAGGAGTCAGAGTAGGGAGTGCTGACCAACTGGGCAGTGAGCATCCAACACTGTTCTGGGCCTAGCTGTGGGCTCTGCACCTGGCACCCAAGTGATAGCAAAACAAGGCAGCGGACTTAGAACCAAAGCCAATGTGTCTCCTTACCTGGAAGGGCCTCTTGGGGCATTTAGAAGCAGGCAGAGGGCAACTGTGCCGCTGCCTATGATGCTAAATGCTGATGGCTCCTTGACCTTTACACAAATGGGGCACCCCTGGTGAGTGGGGGTTCATCCCCACTGGCAAGGTACATGCTGCTGGTGGCCTGTTCATTGTTCCCATTCACCAGAATGCCCTAGTTGTGAGATAGAAAATCTTGGTGTTATTTGGAGCCTCAGCTTTCCACTGGGCTGAGACCCTGCAGGCTCCATCCCTACCTGGTAGCACGGTACCCCCCCCCCCCATTTACCCAACACAAGCTCAGGCCAGGCAGTTCTCAGCTGGGAGCCGTGAACGAAGCTTTCCATCAATGCCAGCTCATTGGCATAAATCTGGTGCCACTCATGTTGGAAACCAAGCTTGTCATCTAAGGAAATGCTCTTGGATTATAATCACTGGTTTCTTTTCTCATTCTCTTTTCAGATTGTTTTAATGGAAAAGTTTTAAAAATGTATATGTGGCCAACAATATGGTGTTTTAACACGTATGAATTGCACAATGGCTAAATTAAGCTGTTCAATATTTATATAACCTCACACACTAATTTCATGTGTGGTAAGAACACTTAAAATCTACTTTCTTAACAAAGTTCAAGAAAGCAATGCATTGTTATTAATGATGGAAACCATTATCTCTTCAATTATTCCTCCTAACTGAAATTTTTATTTTTAAAAGGCAACGGGTCCACCATGATGGCTCGTCTTCTAACTGCAACCACCAGGATCCCATATGTGTGCTGGTTTGTGTCCCAACTGCTTCACTTCTCATTCAATTGCCTGTTTATGGCTGGAGAAAGCAGTGAGAGATGGTTCAAAGCCTGAGGCTCTTGGCTCCTGGCTTCAGATTGGCTCAGCTGCATCTATTGCAGCCACTTGGGGAGTGAACCAGCAGATGGAAGATCTTTCTCTCTGTCTTTCCTTCTGTCTGTGAATCTGCCTTTCCAATAGAAAAATAAGCAATTCTTTAAAAAAATTAAAGACACATAGAAATTGTACATGTATCAAGTATTAGTTCATGTTTTGGTTCATGTATACATTGTATAATGCCCAGTCATTTGCTTTATGATGTATAGAAAAATACAGTATATTAACATTACCTATGATCATCCTATTGTGTTATAGAGCCCCCAGAACTTCTTAATCCCATCTAGCTATACTCTACCCACCTATCCATTCTTCCTCACTCCTTCATCATTTTTTTTCCCAGCATCTTGTGACCAACATTATGTTTTCAACTTTTACAGCATCACTTTTTTTTTTCTCCATTACAAGTAAGACCAAGACCAGGGATAGCTGTCTTTTTTGTATTTGAATTTTTCACTTCATGACCTCCAGCTCATCCATGTGGCTGCAAAGAGTATGATTCCACCCTTTTCAATGCTGCATAGTACTCCATTATGTATGTACCACATTTCCCTCATCCATTCATCAGTGGGTTGATTCTGTTTCTTGGCTATCATGAACAGTCCTGCAGTACATGTGGGGGTGCAGATGTTTCTGTGACAAACTGACATGATTTCCCTTGGATACACAACCAGGAGTGGGACGGCTGGATTATATGGCAGCTCTAGTTTGGGATTTTTGAAGAATGCCATAGTGTTTTCCACCATGACTATACTAATTTACTAATTGAAAATTAGATTTTTCTACCTGCATCACCCCAGTCTCCCCATCTATTCTCTATTTGCTTGAGTTTATTGGCTCTGGACTCCACCTGTAAGTGGAGTCATGCAGTGTTTATTTTCTTATGCCTGGCTTATTTCACTGAGCACCCTGTTCTCCAGGGTCACCCATGTCATCACGAATGTCAGGATGTCCTCCTTCATTAAGGCTGGACAGGATTCCAACTGTCTATAAACAAGTGGTCCCCAACTTAGGACGGTTTGACTTACAATTCTCAGGTTTATGATGGTACAAAGCCAATATGCATTCTATAAAACCACTCTTGGATTTTGCATTTGATCATTTCCTGGGCTAGTGTTAGGCAGCATGATCCTCTCTCCCAATCCTGACCCACCCCCCACCCTCACGCACCTGCCGGCTCTGCATTATCCATGCCATCACAAGGGAAAACGGCCCTCTGAGTGGACCAAATTGCTAAGCTATCGTGTTTGAAAGAGTAGTTGTACCAAATATACTTTTTACTAACAATATTTTCTGCTTAAAACATGTTTATCAGGACATAACACCATCAAAGGTCAAGGAGCATTCAGGTACACATCTTTATCCATTCATCCGTTGAGGCGCACTGCAGTTAGCTCCACATCTTGATTATTATGAGGAAAGCAGCAATGGACTTGGAAGTGGAGCTGTCTCTTTGACATACTGATTTCCTTTCCTTTCCATTTATGCCTAGTAGTGAGATTGTTAACTCATATAGTAGTTCTATTTTTAATGTTTTGAGGTGACTCCACACTGTTTTCCATGGTGACTGCACTAACCTTTTCATTGTCCTCTTTTTGAGACCCCATTTGCATGACAGTTAAGCAGGTTCTGACAAAAGCTTGTATCAACAGAGTTCCCATGAGAAGTGAAAGCTAAGGAATGTTAAACCCCTCCATCAGAACCACACTTTAGACCTGAGCCATGAGCTTAACCAACTCATCCTATAATGACATCTATAGGAAACCTAAAGGAATTTCCATGTTAAAGCAGAATTATTCATCTGGGCCTGGCAGCATGGCCTAGCAGCTAAAGTCCTCGCCTTGAACGCATCGGGATCTCATATGGGCGCCAGTTCTAATCCCGGCAGCCCCACTTCCCATCCAGTTCCCTGCTTGTGGCCTGGGAAAGCAGTCAAGGACGGCCCAACGCTTTGGGATCCTGCACCTGTGTGGGGGACCTGAAGGAGGTTTCTGGCTCCTGGCTCCGATCAGCACAGCACCGGCCATTGCAGCCACTTGGGGAGTGAATCATCAGATGGAAGATCTTCCTCTCTGTCTCTCCTCCTCTCTGTATATCTGACTTTGTAATAAAAATAAATAAATCTTTTTTTTAAAAAAGAATTACTCATCCAACTGCTCAATGAGTATACTTTGGGGTCTTTTATAACATTCAATTCAGAAGGAAAGATAAAAGCTACTTATGTTGCAAAACTTTGGAGTTTTGTACTTTGTGGAGTAAGCCACTTTGGAGTGTGAAAAGCCTAAGTGGTTCTTTCTCTAGCTAAAATTAGCTGCCAGACCCCCAGCTGTTCACCCCGCACAGAGGGGAGGTTCTACACCATTATCCCAGGGGAGCATCTAAGCAGAAAACCTGATCATAGTGCATGCAAAGGACATCAACGAATACTACAGAAAGACCATGATTCCTATCTTTAAAAAGCTGGTACCAATGTGGGAATCCACATAAAAAATTACATCTCATAAAAACAAACCATGTCTGTAAAACACATATATTTAAGAGCAGACTGAACTATCTGTTTAGTTGGCCATGTGATGTTATAAATAAATAGTAAGACTTCAAAAAACAAAGCCACTTACATCACACTAGTCTGACCTGGCCTCACGTCTGAGATGTGGCTGCAGTGAGCCCTTAACCTGACCAATATTACTTCTTTCATTCTAACATTTTGCCACAAAGGCTGACTTTTGATCCCTGGAGTGTGATTCTCACTGACAGTTCTGGCACTGTGTGTTTTGTGACCATGGTCAATTTCCAAGAACAGCCGAGCTCCACTTGATTATTTATTTACTGCCTTCATTAGTACCATCGGCAATTTCCCACAGAGCTGCCTTGAACCAAAGCATCACCTAGGGCGGAGGCTAGCTGAGTTGCCATACTGCTGCCGTCTGCTAAAGGGCACCCAGACAGCAGGTGTGGGGGTTTGAGAGATGATTAAGACATGGCCTTTGTAGGCTGAGGGTCTGCAGACTTCCTTTACTCAACTTAATGCAGTGAGTACAACAGAAACGGTGAAGCAAGGGAGTCAAGAAAGCAGGGAGGAATCAAAGAAGGCTCCTCGGATTCTGGAAGGCGTGGTGCAGGAAATGGGCCTTGACAAAGTAATGAGCCCAGGGGAGAAAGCTGCTGGGAAGAGCATGGGGAGAACAGAACACTGTGAGCTGAGCCAGCTGAGAAACTGTGAGGCAGGGCAGTGGGGTGCCAGTGCTGGCCCTTGGCTGGAGCTGAGAGTGTTCATATCACAGAAATTGGCAAATGCTACAAAATAAGAACTTCTTTGAGAGTAAGTTGACTGGCGCAGAATTTGACTGTGTATTCCAAAAACCAGAAGTTGTTGGAAACTAGGACCAGCATCACAACACTGGCAGCTTCCTACTAATGTGACTGCTAACGCAGAAGAAGCCCAGATGTAGTAGGCTTCTGAATTTGGACTGGCTTAGCCCCAGAATTGCAGTCATTTGAGGAGTAAACCAGTAGATTAAAGATCTTCCTCTCTCTTTAATAGATATTAAAAAAAAATTACAAGAATTAAAGACTGTTGGTTAAAGTAATTGAAGTTTACACTAGGGATAGAGGGTTGATTTACAGACGTCAGGAGATCATTAGCCTTCAGGAATTGATATAAGCAAGAACTTCAATACCATCTGGCCTTCAGGCCTTCAACTCTGCTTTCTTCCAATATCTTCCTATCCTGCTCCATTTCTCTCCTTTCTACCCTCTCTCCTAAGGGTGTCTCTATTGCTAAGATCAGAAACCACAGTGTCTCAAGTTCTTAAAAGAAGAATGCAATAGCTTCACTTCATGAGAAAGACATTTATCTTTCTCAGTGCATGAATGCAAATGTCCTGGAGAAGAATGGTAATTTATTCATCTTGCCCAAGTGCTCACTTCTGGTCCTGCAGTAGAGCAGATGTGAGCCAGGAAAGGCACTGTGATTGGCCACTTCTTGGTCAACAGCCCACCCTAGAACCAGTCAAGAGTGGTGAGAGATCCCATGGCAACCACAGCTTGTGGGTAGCCATGTAGATATGTGGGGGAAGAATGTCCCAAAAGATAGCTGGTCCTGACCCAAAGGCATTTGCAAGATGAAAGAGGTAACAGGCAGTGAGCTTGCAAGGTAGAGGCATATTGGAGTGAGGGGCTTGGGTTTTGCCCAGTGACTCATGGTACATGGCAGGGGCCCCTACAGAGGAGGGTTGCAGTCAGCTGCCAGTTTTGAACAGACTGCCATAACCCCATTGTGGAGGGTAAGAGTGTGACAGGTGGCACAGAGAATCATTGAAAGGCAGTTCCTCTCAGCCAGGCAAGAACTGTGCTTCCCATCTGACCTTATGCTGATGGTGTCATATTGTGTTTCCTCTCCTACTTTCACCTGGCTTCATCTTGTTACTTACTGTGTCAACGATTACCTCTCTACACCCATACGCAAGCCCATTTTGTTCTCCACCTCATGTCAAGGAAGATGAAACAATATAAGCATAGTAAGGCTGTGGTAGTTGCCTCACCTAACAAGATCAACCTCTTCAAAAACCTTTCCTTCCAAACTATTTGCTTTCACAACACTTAGGATCCCTTATCTCACTTTAATAAGAAGCCTTCTACAGTGTGAAGACTCTCAAGCAGGAAGGAGCAGAGATGGAAGTGGACATGACTGAAAAGACAGGAAGGAGGCAGGGAACCAACCATGCTGATCAGGTGGCTTGAACTGAAGGGTGAGCTGGGCGGGAGAAAGATGGAGCCCAAATGCACAGGCTCCAGAGGCTGGGAGGAGAAGAAAGGGGAGCAGAGAAGAAAGACCAGCCTTGCGTGGATGGTTGCTGGCATCTGCTGCTTTGTTAGGTTGTATTTCTACCTGGACCAATCTGGATGTTTGTAGGTTATATTCTGCTAAGTAAACTTACTACTAAAAATGCATCCAGTGATGTTTTCTTACTTTTTAATGATAATACAGAAGATGACGCTAATGTGAAATGCTCAATGGCTTTTTATACATGAAATACATTTAATGGAACCAACACCCAACTCTAGAATTAAAAATTTTCCAGCACCAAAGAAGCCCCTCTTGCACTCCTTTGAATTACCGTCAACCTGCAAGGAAAAAACACAACCCTCACTTCCAACAGGGGAGAGCCACGTTGCCTGTTTTAGTGTTCTGTGTCTATAAAGAGGCCCAACTCCTTTGGTTCACATGGATATGTAGCAAGTGGTAATAAACCATTCATTCTCATTGGAGTGTTGAATTTCATTGGAAGACTGTGCTAGAATCCATGTATTCTCCTGTTGATAAGAATTTGGGTAGTTTCCAGTTTGAGGGTTACTATGAATAGTGCTGCTATACATAGCTGATTAGCTATTAATACGAAGACTCATTCTATTTCCTTATTCCCTGAACTATTAATTTATTTAGCATGAAAGGGCAGATAAATGTTTTTTTTTTTTTTTAACCAAGTCTAAATTCAACCAAACTAATCTTGGTTACAAAGAACTGTGAAGGGATGTGAAAAGAGGGAGAGTCAGAGAGAGACAGGAAGGAAAGAGAAAAAGCAATGAACAGAAAAGTTTTTCCCCAGGCCTATGGAACTCAGTGTTAAGACAAGATCACACAACAATATGCATCTTAATTTCTGCGAGACCCTCTGCCTTCACAAGTTGGTCCTCTCCTCCCACCCCTAGCCTCGCCCCTTCACACAAGAGCAAGTTAATATTTCACTTAACCCATCATTAGTATGCAATGGCCACACTTCCCGCAGCATCTGCCTATTATCATTTTTGTTAGAAAACAAATCCAAAGTTTAATTATTCATTTTGCTGGGAGAGAGCGACACGCATTTTGAATCACTCTTCCTCGTGTCCCTTTTCTTCTTTAGAACTCCATATGCATTTGCCTTTGAGATTGGAACTGAGCCTACTTGTTATGCAGGAAACACAACAAAAAGGATCGTTAAATCAGGCAGCTCACCACAGGCCCGTGGAGTCTGTGGTTCAAAATGTGCAGAGTTTTCTGTGGTAAGAATTTTCTACCCTATTAGAGCTGACATGCAGCTCTACATCTGAGTTGTAGAAAATGACTCTCCTAAAATAAACTGGCACAGCCCTGATGACCTTGACATCTGCGTGAATCATTTTAACTTTGGAGCTTAATGAAAGATGGAGCAGCAAAATGTTGCATACCCAACTCACAACCACCCAATCACCAATTTCCTGCTGCTGTGGGGAAGTATCAGGGTGGGAGAGAGGAATCAAGGAGAGAACTGCAGGACAGGAGTGGCGTCACAGCGACCCTCAACTGCTACATGCCAATAGCACATAGTAGGTTGCACAGGTGAGCTAGGCAGCAGGTGGAAAGGTTTATAGCTGGCAATAAACATTGTCAGTCTGGCAATGGCCTCCATCTCCATAATTATCACTGAGTTTGAGAGTCTGGAAGGTAAGTGCTGCCAATAAGGTTAAGCATTTTTTCTGATTTATTGATCAGTTCTTCCTTTGGAAGAGAGGGTGCTGGGTTTGAGCAGCTTTGGGGTTCAGAGGAGCTTTCAGCCCAGGAAAGAGCCACTGGGATCAAGAACTCAAAGACCTCAGTGCCAGTCCTGTGTCTACTACATTAACAGCTGTGTGACTGCACAAGTTCCAAGCTCTCTGCCCACCCCCCACCCATTTCTTCCCAGATGAGTCTTACATAAACAAGATGAACCACGTGAAAGCGCTGGCTGGAAGGGAGAGTACAATGATCATTGCTCATTAGCGCCCTACTCTGCGCCTACGAGATGAGCTTATGACAAGACGCTTCGCTTGGGAAAACAAATCTCCCGGAAATCACGCAGCAGCTTGTAACGCAAACATTTGTCCCCTTTACTTCAGTTCCTTTCTTTCTGTGCTTCTGGACCCACGTGGAAAGGCCACGTGCGCTTGCTGGCCGGCAGTCTGGACACTCTTAGCAGGACTGGATTGTGCCCACTGTGGCTGTGATTTTATTGCTCCCTGAGTGGGATGTGTACAGTGGGGGTGTTGGCTGGGGGTGGGTTGCAGGAGGAGCAGGGAGTGGGAGGCCCGGGCTTCTAAAGGTTTTATCTGTAAAGATAGCTTGCGACAGGAAGAAAAATAGATCTAATGTCTTTTTTTTCCCAGCAGGCTCTGCCCTATAGGGTACACCTTCCATATCCTGCCAGGGACCTGGGCCATGGATGGCACTTAGAGGATGCTCTCCAAGACCCTGTGGTTATAAGAACTGAAGCTGCACCCTCAGGCATTTTTGGTCACATGGACTGCAAGTAGGATGAGGATCTGTAATATTTGGATGTGACACAGAGGGAGGAATCAACGTTTCCAGCACTGTGGATGAGCTTACCCGGGAATGTGGATAGAGATGGAATAAACAGAAGGTGGCAGCTTCTCTGTAGCCCTGGGTTCTAGGGACAGAAGAGGCTGTCTCTGTCTTCCAGTTGGTGAGAGGGAGGTCAATCCAGTGATGACCAGAGCTGAAGCATTCAGGTCACAGAACAAGGTAGAAAGCGCAAGGCTGCGGAAAGCCAGAAGTCACAGCCCAGCATGGTTCTTTCACAGCAGAGAAGACCAAAGTGCTAAGGGGCAGGACCTTGGCTCAGGTCACTTGGCTGGTGGCAGAGGAACACAGAGAATCCAGCCTTCCCAACTCGGGGATAGTCACTCCATTCTCCCAACCTCTTCCCATCCTTGCCTCTCCACTCTCCACAAGGGCAGACTTAGTGTTTTGAATACCTTAGACAGGGCTAAATATCTGTGAATATTTTTCTTTTAATATTTTCTAATTTATTTGAAAAGGCAAAGACACATACAGAAAGGAGGAGGGTGGAGAGATTTCTTCTAGTTCATTCCCCAAACACCCATAACAGTTAAGGCTGGGCCAGGCCAAAGCCAGGAACCCAGCAAATCCATCCAGGTCTCCCTGATGGGTAGCAGAAACCCAAGTCTTTGAGCCATCCTCTGCTGTTCCCCCGGGGTGCATCAGCAGAAAGCTGAAGTGGGGAGCCAGACTGAGACCCAGACCCAGGCATTCTGATTGGGGCCATGGGTCTTAGTGGCATGCCAAAGCCCACCCTGAATAATCTGCTTTTATTCCTCCAAATATATCTCTTGGGTAACACATCACTATTTGTAATTTGACAAAGGAACACACAGAGTATGGCAGAGACCAAATCTGCTATTTTTCCTTTCCTCCATGGTGATGGAGCTCCCATACAGAGAAAACTAGACTGCATTTCCTTGCATCCCTTGAAAGTGGACATGGCCACCCGCATGCATGCTCCTGGGTACCACTTCCTGGCAAGCTTTTAGCTGGTTGAAGCTGCTTCTGTCTTCTTGCTTGTCAATTCGATACAGGTGATGACGTAAGGCGCCCAGGAGGAGGCCCAAGAGAGAAGGAGCCATTTCTATGAGTTATGGCAAGGGAGAGAGCCTCCAGCTTCCCTGAACACCAAGGTTATTCGCTGGGGTGTGTGTTTTAATGGTGATATAATGAAGTCAGCCCATACAGCAGTTAGCTCTCTTATTACAGTGACGGAACTGAGATTGGTGAAATAGAGCATACAAAACCCCACAGCAAAGCAGTGGTAGTCAGGAATGTCACCAAGTCAAAACTTTTGAACAATAATGTTCAAGCGAGGTACAAGATAATCCCATGTTGAAGGGGATAGGATTCAAATGCAAGAACTTCTGTCACTGTTGGTATTTTTAGTTTGTATATATTTTTAAATGTACACACTAAATCAGTACAGTTGGATCTGAAGACAACTTATAGATTAAAAAAAGTGTGTACATCGGTGGTATATATCTGAGACTGTTTTGCTAAAGGGCGAGATGCCTCCACCCCTGGCCAGACTTGGACAGCTATGAAGTGGAAGTGGACACACGGTAATGGCATTGCCCTGCAGCTGGCTATCATTACATTCTGATTTCCAGCTAGAGGGCCTGTGCCAATGTCACCTCTCTTCAGTGAATCCTGGTAAGCCCTTATCATCAAGCTTTTATATTTTTTAACAGAAAAAAATATATATCTTTTGCTTCTTCTACTTTGTTTATCCTTCCCAGAGCCTGTAGGCAATGTTCTTTTCAAAGATATATGGCTGAGGTCTCTTTAAAAATGAACATGTGTCATCAAGGGCCCCCCTTCTCCCTGGCTGTAGGCCTGCTTGCCCTGTATTCTCCTCCCACCAGGTCAATGTCAGAAGACTCTGTTCCAAGTCTAAATGTATGGCTTTCCATGTATTAGAGGGTCCCTGTGGCCCAGACTGCTACCTGGAAGGGAACGTCAAAATTCATGTTGATAGAGGCATTGGGAGTACAGTGTGAACGTAACCGTCTACCAAAAAGTTTAAGTTGGGGTCAGTACTGTGGTAGTGGGTAAAGCTGCTGCCTGTGACACCAACAATCCCATATCAGAGTGCTGGTTCAAGTTCCAGCTATTGCACTTATGATGCAGCTTTCTGCTAAGGTGCATGAGAAAGCAGCAAGAGGTGGCCCAAGTACTTGAGCCTCTGCCATCCACAAGGGAGACATGGCTGCAATTCTTGGCTCGTTGCTTTAGTCTGTACCAGACCCAGCTATTGTGGCCATTTCAGGAGTGAACCAGCATATATAAGACATCACTTTCTCTGCCTCTGCTCTGTCTGTCTCACTCCACCTTTCAAATAAATAATAATTTTAAGTTCATGGAAAAGTAAAATGAAAAGATACGCCTATTTTTGGTGCAGTTTTAAAAATCCATGCATAACTGTTTCATAATCTGTGAAGTGCCCTCTTGTCTCCTCTGCAGCTCTTCCAACTTTCCCACGTACTGCCCAGCCTCTCCAAGGTCAAGACTTCCAGCACAGCACCCAGCACTGGCACAGTTCTCCCCCAGGCATTAAGGGTCTTTGCTCTAGTTCCTATCAAGATGTTCTGCCCATGAGTCTGCAGGTGGGGAAGGGTTGGGTGCGGATAGCTCACCTCTGTCACCCTTGGCTTCAGCAGGAATGGTTCCAGGTGCAGAATCACTGCCTGTTGACTTGTATGATGGGCCGTTAAGGCTAACTGCCAGCTTGCCCAACACTGCTGGCTACAACATCTGAACGGGACTTCTGCCTGTAGCTTGGGTTTCCCTACAACACGGTGGCTCGCTCGCTAAAGTGAGTGCTGGGAGAGACAGTGAGGTCCTATTATCTGTCACAATGATAGCCTTAGAAGTCCCACAGTGTCTTTTCCAGCCATGTTCTATTAATTGCAAAGTCCCCGTCCTCCCCAGCATCAAGGGACTGAAGGGATGAGAAAACACCCTCTGGACGGCAGTGTCCTGGGAGCACACAGAAGTGTTGCAGTGCCAACGTGAACCCCAATGAAACCCAGGAATGCTGGTGATGGGGACAGTGTGGGATCTCCTGGTCCCAGTGTAGAGTCTGCCAGGACATTTCATTTCTTTTTTCCTTCTTTCTCTTTTCCTGTTTTTTTTTTTTTAAGATTTATTTATTTTTGTTGGAAAAAATCACATTTACAGAGAGAAAGAGAGACAGAGAGATAGATCTTCCATCCACTGGTTCACTCCCCAAATGACTGCAAAGGCTGTTGCTGAGCCAATTTGAAGCCAAAAGCCTGGAGCATCTTTCAGGTCTCCTGTATAGGGGCCCAAGGCTTTGAGCTTTTCCAGGCCACAAGCAGGGAGCTGGAAGGGAAGTGGGGCAGCAAGGACATGAACTGGCATCCACATGGGATCCCTGAATGCGTAAGGAGAGGATTTGACCACTGAGCCTTTGTGCCAGGTCCAATATTTCTTTTCTTACATTTCTAATTGTCCTAGGAATACACAGGACACCCTCACATTGCAAATTTGAAGTCTCTGAAATATTAAGAATTAAAACAAAAGCGCTCAATTTCATATAGAAAACAGGACACAACACTTATGCACTAACATAAGAAATACAGTTTTCTGGGTACAAAATAAGATCCCCATTATGTACATCAGCACGGATGCTTGCTTAACACTGGTAGGAGACAAGATTTTTTTAAAGTGCTCAAAATAAGTTCTTCTCTTGCCGTCTGTACATATAGTCCCATCTGTTCCCAGTTAACGAGGGCAACCGTCCAACTCTTTTCAAGGTCATAAGAAGCAAACTCAATGTTGCATGACAGTAAACATTTTAGTTTAATAAAATGACTTACAGAGCAATTGGAAAACTGCATCTCAGGGCACTTCAAGCAAGACTTCCCTTCGATCTTCCCAAGGCTTCCCATGGAGAATGAGGCAACGTTTCAATCCAGAGCCATGGAAGCCATGTAATGACCACTTTGGAAAGCAAGGACTCCTCAATCAACTGACCCCCAAAACATGGTGGAGATCGGCCAGCTCCTATCAATTTGCTTTAAAGGTGAAAATTCACTCTGCACTTGAGAGGGGCACTGTGAAACTGGAAGAGGGCTGCTCATCTCGTGAGGCTATCCTCTGGCCGTCGAGCTCATCTTCCTGAACATTCTTGCTCATTAACATTCCCGAAATAGATCCTGTTCCCAGCGCTGGCTGGCTCTGTTCTAGGAGAGGCCTCATCATCTCTGATGGCATCCAGTTGCCTGTTTATTCCTCCTACCCCACTCTCTGATAACGTCTCCAGGTCAACAGCCTTCGTTGGCTGTGAATAAAATTGATCTTGCGTCACCCAGTGTGAGAGGCCCTCTCTCCTGTCCCAGGTTCTTCCAACTTAGGCTCTCCTTGCTTCCTTCAAAGCGAGCTGCTGGGGCCTCCCACACTTGTTTTTCAATCAGTATTCCCTCTGCCCCGACTTTCCCTCAGCCTGAGGACTTTTCTCTTGACCCATCCAAATCCGGCCCATTTTTCAGGATCTAACTAAAACACTCCATGAAGCCTTGCTTAATCCCTGCAGCTAAAGGGGATTGATCCTGCCTCTGAGCACTCAGGACACCTTTATTATCTGCAACTCTAGTTAGACTTCTTTTTCCTACCTTGTGTCGCAGTTATTGAAGAGTATGTCTTCATTTCCTACTAGACTAGATGTTTCTTCTGAATAGACTTTGTGTGCATAATTCAGCTTTACAGTTGCCAAAGCATTTGACACAGAGAGGGGGCGTCACACTCAGGGTGTCTTGCTCCAAACTCTCCTGCTGCTTCTCCCTCTCTGTCCTGTCTCCTGACTTCTCTGTTCAGTTCCTGACGCCATCATTTCCTGTAGCCGTAGCAACACCCCCTCACCGAGTCATCCCCTTACTTTTCTGTTGATTTGTCCTTTGCACTCTCTGCATCTATTTCATCATCGTACTCTCTCCTCCCTGACACTGCTACTCTACTTTCTTCTGATCTGAGATTTTGTAAGATGTCATGGCCCCCGACATCTCTGTCCTCATATGTATCTGATTTAAATGAATTAAAAACAAAGAAGCACTAGCTCAGGGCCCTGCGCTGTAGCCTAGCACCTAAACTCCTCACCTTGCACACACCAGAATTCCATATGGGCGCTGGTTCTAATCCCAGCAGCCCCGCTTCCCTGCTTGTGGCCTGGGAAAGCAGCTGAAGATGGCCCAAAGCCTTGCGACCTGCACCCATGTGGGAGACCCAGAAGAAGCTCCAGGCTCCTAGCTTCAGATCTGCTCAGCTCCAGCTGTTGTGGTCACTTGGGGAGTGAACCAGTGGATGAAAGATCTGTCTCTGTCTCTCCTTCTCTCTGCATATCTGACTTTCCAACAAAACTAAATAATTTTTTTTTAAAGCATCAAGTCAGTGTTCCAGTAGGATTTCTTTTTCTCCACACTCTCCCACTCTCAGAAACTTGATCTGATTCCTCACTGTCTTCGTGCTTGGGTCTGGCCCTGGGGAGTCCTGCCTAGACCCACAGTGACCAAGCTAAAGCACCTCTGCTTGACCCTGCTGCTATCTGTTAGACTAAGTTGAAGCCTGCACACCACCTCTGCAAGTTGGAATCCTCACCATTCATGATCCTGGGCTAAACCCCATGGCCTTTCATGGGATTCTCTCTGATCCCTTCCAGAGTTCTCTCTGGATCTGCCAGTCAACCCTGTTCTGGTTCCTCGGAGTCACCCCTACTTTGTTTAGGCCTCTGAGTCTTCAGAAAAGTTTTTGCAAGGATTTCCCTGCAAACCAGGCCCTTCACAAACTCTTATTACCATAGGTGACTAATCTAACTTTCACAAGGAATATTAAAATGCAATGTTATCTTAATTTGCAATTCTAAGTATGTATGAGGCTTACTCATAAATCACTCAACCTTGCTATATCAGCCAATCTGTGTTTCCCAGGCTTTGTTGTGGCTCACACTCATTTCCATGGGGTCATCCCATTTTAGCCCTCCCAACTTCCAAGGGCAAGCATGTGTGTGTCTCTGCCTGGTGACATTCTTTGTAGCCTGGACAGCCAAAGAAGGAGTGGTGAATCAACACACCCCTGCAACAGCCCTTGCCCAGTGAGTGACAGGAGCTGACATTCGCAGATCCCTCACCCTCAGGTGGTTAAATAGGAGAAATGTTTGACACAGGTATCTAGCCTCCCTGCCCCCTGCCCCGGGAAGCAGGCTGCAGCCCTTCCCAGTGGTGGTTAGATGGACCACACATGTCTATGGGTACCCTCTGCTTCCCTGTCACTCATCCTAGCCTCCTGGTACTGTGTCCCCCTCTCAAATAGACCACCTCCTTGGAATCCTTGTCTCTGGATCTACTTCTTTGAAAAAATATTTATTTAGCTTTAACTTATTTGAAAAATAGAGAAACAGAGACCTTCCATCCGCAGTCCATTCTCCAACTGCTTACAAAGGTCTGGGCTAGAGCAAGGCAAAGCCAGAAGCCAACACCTCAGTCCATGACTCCCACACAGGGGGGCAGAGACCCATGTACTTGTGCTACCACCTGTGGCCTCCCAGGTGCACAGAGGCAAGCACAAAGGAGAGCAAAGCCAGGATTCAGCCCAGGAGCTCCAAGGTACGACATGCACATTTATCTAGTGTCAACTGCTAGGTCAAACGCTGTCCTGCCAGGACTGCTTCTGTAGGAGCACAAACCAGGAGACTGTGTAACAGAGCTCACATCTACCTCAAGAGAAAGCTAAAGGGGCATTGCCAGGGCCCTGGGAAGGGTTCCGACTCAGAGCTCCAATTTCTCTTCCGCATCCTCCCCCCAGATAACTGCAATGGGACTCCGTGTCAGACTGAGTGAGTGGTCTGCACCTCTGGTCTTGACATAATGATCTGTCACTCCCACTTCGGCCTATAACTTGGGCAGAGAAAATGGTCAGACGTGCCTATCAGGTTCATCTGTGAAACTCCCACGCCCAGCAGGATTCAGTCCAAACCCCTCGCTGTGACAGTCAAGATTGTTGTTTAGTCCTCATATCTGCCTTTCTGTCTCCACCCCTGTCATTCTCCCACATCCTCCCGAACTCCTCCTGTGGCCAGCCTCCCTCCCCCTGTCCTTTTGGAACCTTTTCTCCTCTGGGGAGGGATTTCTGGCCTTGTCCATGTCCTCCAGGGAGACTGAGTGGCCACCTGCCCTCCTGGAGAGCTTCCCGCAGAATTCCCAGGCCAGGGACATTACCCTCCCCCCACTCTGCAGACAGAGTTTCATCCGAACACAACCGTCAGTGTTCATGCCACACATCTTTTCTGCTAGGCTCTCACTGAGGTTTTTATGTAGGAAAGATCATTCTCCATCACAGGAGATTCAGTGATCATCTGACAACTCTCCATCACAGGAGAGTTAGGATCCCGACTTCAGCCAGTCTGGCAGAGTTCAAATCCCAGCACCAGTACTCAGCAGCTAGTCATGATAGCAGCTAGAAGGGAATGAGCATTCTTGCACAGCTTTTCCTCCTGAAAGGTATGCAAAGTAGAACCTAACTCCAAGAGTGTTTAGGAGGATTAAATGGGTGGGTGATACATCCTAACTGAACAGGCTCAAGCACACAGGAAGCACTTAATAAATACTGCTAACATTAGAAATAGCAATGTTGTTAGTGTGAATACTAATATTAGCTACCTTTAAAAGCCCACGTACAGATTTCTTACTGAGGGAAGCTTTTTAAAAACAGATACCCCTGGAACCCACCCCAAACCTATGAAGTAAGAGTGTCCTGGACACAGATTGGAGGAAAGTAAGGGACTGTGACAACTTCAGTCATATGGCATCCTGGGCCAAGAAAAAAGGACTTTTGTGGCACAGTTTGAAAAATTTAAGTAAGATCCATCTATTGACTAATATCAGTGTTAATTTCTGACTTCAACAAATGTGTGATGGGGACTTATTTGGAGAAGAGTAACTATTCTGCATCAAGGAAATATAGAAACTCTACTTGCTATTTTTGCAAACTTTTTATAAGTCTAAAATTTCTTCAGAAGAAGTTTTGAAAATGTCCTGCAATGGGATGGATAACAAAAGACTGCATCGGAGGGAGATTCTGATTGGAAGCCTGGATTGAATTGTGCCTAAGCTCAGCTCAGCGCCAGCTGCAGCTGGGTGAGTTGAATGACTCACTGGCTTGCTTTGATGATCACTGAATGCTCTGTACTCTCTTGGCAATGTCCCCAGGGAAACTAGCAGCACCCAGTGGCTTGGGCCCTTTGGTTGTCTTTGTCACCACCACAGGCTCCAGCATAGTACCCCTGTGAAGCAACAAGAGTTTGCTTAATTGAATTAAATTAGCAGATCTGTCTCCACAATCAGAAAGAGTTTTTGCTACTTTTCCTAGGAATAACCTTTTTCTCGAAATACAAACACTTCTGAAGTCATATTTCCTCTAAACCTGAATGTCTAGGAACTGGTGCCATGGCTCAATAGGCTAATCCTTCACCTATAAGCACCAACATTCCATAAGAATGCCAGCTTGTATCCTGGCTATTCCACTTTCTATCCAGCTCCCTGGTCCATTCCCTGATTCTGCCATATTCACGCACATCTCTTTTCCATTCATATCAGGGGAGCTCTCTGTATTGCAAATGGGCACCATGGGTCTTCCCTCCTGATCAAGACTTCAGCATTTTTACAAATCCCCAGTCAGTCCTCACCTCTGTGAACTCACAGTAAAGGGATTGCTGTCTAGTTTGTACACGCAAGATCCCAGAATCCAAACCATCATTACTGTAGCATCATTGTAGAATTAACTAGCAGGGGCCGACTTGGTATCCTAGTGGCTCAGCTCTGGCCGTTGAGGTCAATTGGGGAGTAAATCGACAAACAGATCTTTCTCTCTGTCCACAATGATCAAGCTGAGGTTTAGCCAAAGCTGGCAGCTGGGAACTCAAGCTTGCCTTCCAGGACGTGTACTAACAGGCAGCTAGAGCCAGAAAATGGAGCCACAGATCACACTTAGATGCTTAGCTTTGGGACATGGGTAAATGCTTACCCTACCCTAGGTCTAAGGATTCTGTCATAAAAGGCTAGATAGAGGAATTCCTTGCTTGACTTTCTATTGAAATTAGCATCTACAGAAGGGAAGTAGACCACCTCCATTTGCATGATCTTTGAGAATTACTGTGCTTTTGGTATTAGACTTCAGACTTGGATTCTGAGATGACAGATGTAAATAACAAAACAGCAATGACCCTGAAGCAACCTGAGACCTCTGTCTCTGACCTCATGTCTAAAGAAGTCACATCATCCGTCAGGCCACCAGGCAGCTTGCTTGCTAAGTGTCAGAGCCTGAAAGAAGGCATTTCAAATTGGTAGTGGAAAAATAACACATTCACACAACTGTACAGGCTTCTCATGTCACTGCTACTGCACCCTGATAAAGGAGGCCCCTAACTTAGCTCCAACATTCCCAGCATCAGGAGCTCTTTATATCCCCGACAGGTAGCCCCTTTCCTGTTATGACATAGTTCCTAGTAGTCATTTGTAGCAGCCACTCACTAACCAGTATGGTTCTGTCTTCTTGAGTGAAACAGAATTGAAAGTATTTCTTGAGTAGCTGTTATGAAATGAAATGATAAATACATAGGACATATCTCTGAGATCTCCAAATATTATCATCATTACATCCGTTCAGCAAAGGAAACAAAATTCCATGGAAGAGATCAACATGACCCCAAATGTCTTTCTGGAAATGAATATTCTGATTCATTTTTGGCCTTCTCTTTCTTCTCCAAGCTAAACACAATCATGAGCTTGACAGTTGCTGACATTTCAATACCTTCACATTCAAGCCCATGCGGAGCTCACACTGGCCTCTGAATCTCCTGCCTAACCTCTGGCCTCTTCTTTCCTGTTCAACGTGCTCCAGCTGCAGGTGCCTTGCGGGGCCTCCCCCAGCTCAGTGCTTGGGGTTTGCTGTCCTCGTTGATAGGTTTTTGCCCAACACCCCACAGGCCACCTTCTTCTAACTTTCCAAGTCTCAGTTCAGAAATCCCTGATTCTAAGGAATCCTCCCCCAAAACACTCTAAAAACATCCCCAAATCTACCTTCTCCTCCATCACTCCCACTGCAACATTGCACTCTCTGAAATGATCTCATTTATTGAGAGGTCCAATCATTTGAATGGGAAGGAGCCTCAAGAAAGAGACACTGTGTGGGCTCAAAGGCAGACTGGCTGCTGTAGGACCTGGAAGAGCCAGTGCCATAGACCAAGGCCAAAGCCAGCCTCTGGTGACTGCTCTTTGCTCCTGTTCATTCTATTCAATCCTTCAGCTGATGGGCTGAAGTCCATTCCCATTAGGAAGGACAATCAGCTGTACTCAAAGCTCACTGATTTACATACTCATTTCACCCCAAAACCATTCCAGAAACATACAGAATGTCTGACCAAACATCTGGGCACTGTGAACCAGCCAATTTAACACACAAAATTTACCACCACCACTAAAGTCAGGCATGGCTCCATGCTGCTCAAGGCTTACCTGAGCACCCCTGAAGGGAAGTGGTTAAGAGACCAGGACTAAGCAAATTCAAGGTCAGGCTGGCAATGGAAGAATTGAGGATCCGGGAGATTTCCAGGCACACTGCTGACTCTGCATTTGCACGCTGGTTCAAAGCAGTGGGCAATCACACACATTGACTGGCAGGGTATTTGGATTCAATTCTGAGTAAACCATCATGACTCAGTCCATCCCTCCAGGGAGTCATATCAACACAAAAACTGCGCATGTGAGAATGAAGGCGACCAGTCCTTACAGCCATTTCAGGGGTTGAAAGGAAATATATTTCTGTGCTTTTTCCAAGTTCAGATTCTTGCCTGACTGCTGGAATGCCAAGTGGCTGCTGAACTATGATAATGAGGCTATGCCATAGAAGGTCCTTAAAAAAAAAAATGCCTCTCTCTGGGTGAAGAGTGAGGTATCACTGAAGAAAACAGCTCAGACAAGAAAGAGAGGGGGAGGGGGTTGTCCCTGCGGATAGCCTGCTCAGGAGCCTGTTCTGGCATCCCTTGAAGCAGTGAAGACTCCAATATTCCAGCAGGAAGCCAGCCAACCAGCCAGTCACTGGGGAACAACAGCTTCAAAGGAACAGAGAAGCAGAGCTGTAGCTGGAGCCCAAGTCTTGGTCATGCCTGTGGCTGTCCGATTAACATTTCACGTGACCCCCCCATCCCCCCGCTAATTCTACATGAAATCCCCTGGGTCAGTGATACTTAAATCCTGAAATGAGAGGATCAAATATCTGAGTGCTGATACCACCAAGCCCAGGCACTGAAGTGTAGTGGTTGGAGATGATGCCCTCAGCACCTTGCTGCTCAGCTATCCACATCTCTGCACCCTCATCCACACTAGTGAGCTGATAATGCACCAAAGCACAAAACACCATGCTTGGCACAGAGTCAGATGTCAGGTACATTAGCACAAAGCCAACCAGAATGAGGAAACTGATTTAAAGTACAGATTTCAGGCCCCGTTCCCCAAGGACTCAGAGTGGGCAGGCCCTGGAATCTGCATTTTAACAAGCTCACCTTAAAGATGACCCAGCAACCAGAGCTTGGCAAAGAATCAGAGTCGCTGGCTTTCAAACTTTCCCAAGAAAGATTAAGAGACCAATTTTACATCTCAATTCAATATGTGCATATACTTCCAGAAGCTTATAGAAATGCATGTTATTTTTAAAACTATGCATGGATTTCAATTTTATTTTTCTTGCTTCAAAATAAACTTAGGAGGGTGGGTGTTTGGCCTATTAGTTAAGACACCAGTTGGCACATCCATATCCCATACTGGAATGTGTGGATTCCACTGCTGAATCCAGTTTCCTGCTCCCACACACCATGGAAGGTAACAGGTGATGCCATCCCGTGTGGGATTCTGGGGTCATGTTCAGACTTTCAGCTTTGGCCTAGCCCAATCCTGACCCCCGAGGAACACAAGAAGGAAAGAATCGGCAGGTGTGAACTCTTTGTTTCTAAATACATTAGATTAATAATTAATAGACATAGTTTTTCTTTTCCACAAACTTTATGAAGTGGCCTCTATGCAAACAAAACAGATGTATGCAAAGAAATCCATAGAACTTATCTTGTGAAAGGTACTCTCTGATATATTTTTTTTTTATGATTAAAAGGTACACCCTTGTAGTTAGCATCTTAACGATTTCTATGATTCTAGTGTTAAGTCCTAATGCATTCACATTGTTGTATAACAGTGTTTTCTCACAAAACTGAGGCTCTCTGTCCACTAAACACTAACTCCCTACTTCCCTCCTCTTAGTCCTTGGCAACTGCCTGTTGCAGTTGGAATGTGTTTGCTTCCAAGTTTAACTGTTATGGGCCAGCCTAGGGGTGCTGTGGTTTAAAATGCTATCTCAGACACCAGCATTGTATATCAAAATGCCACTCGTGCCAGCTATTCCAATTCTGATCCAGCTTCTTGCTAATGTACCTGGAAAAAAAGGAGAGGATGGCCCAGGTGCTTGGGCCCCTGCACCCATATGGGTCACCAATTGGAGATCTGGGCTTCTAGATATGGCCAGGCCCAGTTCTGGACACTGCAGCCATGTGGGGACTGAACTAGCAGATAGAAGACTGTCTCTCTTCTTCTCCCTTTCTATCACTCTACCTTTCGATATAATAAGTAAATCAATAAACCTTTAAAAAAAATAAATTCAGGAATTGAAACTATATAACCAACATGTATTGAGACCTTTAAATCATTGGGCCAGGAGGGTTTTGATGAGGATTATGTAGAATCTGTTGATAGCTTTGAGCATATGGACATTTGGACAAAATCTTCAGTCTACAAGTACAATTTGTCTTTCCGTGTTACTATTACTATTATTATTATTATTATTATTATTATTATTATTTCTTTGAAGATTTCTACGTGTCTTAGTCCCTTGGGACTAATCCAGTGCAATGTATGGCTTATTTTTTTTAACACTTACTTATTTTTATTGGAAAGTCAGCTATACAAAGATGAGGAGAGACAGAGAGGAAGATCTTCCTTCCAATGATTCACTCCCCAAATGACTGCAGTGGCCAGAGTTGAGCTGATCTGAAGCCAGGCCTGTGTATGGCTTATTTTAAGAAATTGATTTCTTGGGCCCGGCATGGTAGCCTAAAAGCTGAAGTCCTCACCTTGCACATGCTGGGATCTCACATGGGCACCATTTCATGTCCCAGGTGCTCCACTTTCCTTCCAGCTTGTGGTCTGGGAAACCAGTCGAGAATAGCCTAAAGCTTTGGGATCCTGCACCCATGTGGGTGACCTGAAAGAGACTCCTGGTTCCTGTCTTCAGATTGGCTCAGCTCCAGCCATTGTGCCCACTTGGGGACTGAATCAGTGAACAGAAGATTTTCCTGTCTCTCCTTTCAGTATATCTGACTTTCCAATAATAACAAATCTTTCTTTAAAAATGATTTCATATTGTTTTGTAGAATGGCAAATCCAAGATCAAGGTATCAGCAGATCAGGTGCCTGTAGGGCCAAATTTCTCCTCTGCTGTGCCCTCATCGGAACAAGAGACCAACAAGCCACCACAGGCCTCCTCCATAAGGACACCGTTCCCATTCACGGAAGGCTTTTCCTCTGTCCCAGTGTGGATTCTCAACTGTGTCAAGACCACAAAGTTCCATCTGGTTAACTCAGAACTCTCAAAGTAACTCTGAGAAGGAAGACCACCTCTCTCCCACCCTCCTGCTCCATTTCTGTTCTCACCTCCCAACAGACCTCACCTCCTGGAAACGTCACACTGGGAGCAGGTTTCAACACACAAAATTTTCAGAGAACACAATAGACTAGCATAGTACTATATAACTATATGGTTTTCATTTCATTTCCTGGACCCACTTGTTGCTTTTACAATCCACAAATAAAAACAAAAACAAGCAAAAAATGAAATAAGTGACTCCAAGGCTTCCTCCTAATTCTTAAAAATAACATCACAATCAGTCACTTCAACACAGGATCTCCTGATTTCAATCTGAAATAATTAATTCCTCCCATTAGATTCTGTGCTGCCACATATTTGACGTGACATTGGACTCCTCCCCACAGGTATGGTTACTGCCATGTGATAACTGGTATGGAACAAGTTGTGCCCTACATTGGCCAAACCCAAACAGAGAAGCTATGGTGAAGCCCCAAGAGGCTGCTGTCTATGAAAACAAAGATCTCTGCGTGCTTGACAGAGGGGGCAGAGGCTCTGGCACTGATGTCTGTGATGCCAAGATCTGAGGAGATGGAGGAACCACCTGCAGGGATGGAGAACAGCTCCTGTCCTCTGGAGGGTATGGCAGTAGGGAGGAGGGGGAGGCAGCACCCAGCATCTGCAGAGGATCCAGGTTTGCAGCTATTTGGCTGGACCTAAAACAGACTGAAAGGAATGGAAAACAGGACCAGCACAGGAGGGAGACAGAGGGTGGGGGACCCTCCTGTTTCTTTTTTTTTTTTTGAGATTTATCTTTATTATTATTATTATTTTTATTGGAAAGGCAGATATACAGAGAGGAGAGACAGAGAGTAAGATCTTCCGTCAGGTGATTCACTCCCCAAGTGAGCGCAACGGCCAATGCTATGCCCATCCGAAGCCAGGAGCCTCTTCCGGGTCTCCCACGTGGGTGCAGGGTCCCAAAGCTTTGCGCCGTCCTCGACTGCCTTCCCGGGCCACAGGCAGGGAGCTGAAAGGGAAGAGGGGCTGCCGGGATAGAACCAGTGCCCATATGGGATCCCGGGCGTGCAAGGAGAGGACCTTAACCACTGTGCCACCGCGCCACAGCGCCGGGCCCAACCCTCCTGTTTCTTAGTTAACCTGTCTGAACCCCGTTCTGCAGGTAGAAAGTTGAGGTTGTGATATAACTGGAAAGCTGCACTGGGACTGAGAATAAAGCCATCCAGCTCCTCCCCCAGTGCTCTCGCCACCCCATCCCGGGAGGAACAGCCCCCAGTGCAAGGAGAGTTCTGTCCTGGGGGTGGGGGTAGGTGACTGACACCCCAACCTGCTGTTTGCTCTTTCATTCAGAGTTCCCCCAGACAGAAAGAGCTGCTGAGGCAACAGAAGTGACCCCCTGCATCCTGTCAAGTCAGAGTTCCCTGAGCAGGAAGACGTCTCACGTCCTGCAAGGAGCACAGGTATCCCTGGCCACTCACTCTCAGGGCGAGAGGTCACAGAAAGTCTCCTGGAGGTCTGCTGCAGCATCACCCCCTGTCATTCAGGATGACCTGGGAGGGATGTGCAGGATGGATTGCCTGAGTCCCAGAGCCAGCCATCGTGTCCCACCTTATCAGCCATGAGGACAGATAGGTTCCCTCCAGATCCACTTCTCATTTCAGGTTCCCTTTGCCACAAACACATGGGAACCAAAGATCCAGCACTCAATTCAGAGACCTGGATTGTAGGGTATGGTGTCAAGCTACAACGACCATGCCTTCTCTACCACATCACGAGGTGCTTGCTTGATGTGGTTAGTTTAGTGTCTTGCTGTTTCTCCAGGTTAACATTTCCTATTGTTATGTCCTATTGTGTTCGGCACTGCATGATTCAATAACAAAACGCTAAGGTAAATGCAAATGATTTCTGGAAAAAACTCATTAAGTCTTTGCTTCGTAATCCCTAATGAACCCAGTGAAGTGTCCTCTAATTCCATTTGTCATAAGCATAAAACAAAAGAATAATAATAAGAATTTCAGTACAGGTAGCTTCCGGCAGCAGCCAAAGAGAAGTGGTGGTAGCCCGGGAGGGCAGCAGGCGACTTGGGTTGAGCTCTGTGTAGATACGCTATCATCTATGTAAGGAAGAAGAGGCTGACAGCAGTCCATGCATATGCTCATGTGTGAAGAGGAGGAACCAGAGTGTGGCTGCATACCTAAGGGGCTGGTAGGAACAGGCTGGAAAAGGGTGGGAAGATGGGGATAGAAGAAGAAAGATGGCAGGGGTGGAGTAGACCTTTCTGTAAATGCAGTTTTTATATAGTTCTTTTAGAATGTTTCACAAAAAGGGAATAAAACCAGAAACAAGATCTTAATTCCAAATGAATAAAATAGTTACATCTAAACACTAAGACACTACAGGTGGTAAGAGAGCCGGATTCCTCACTGTTGGCAAAGGGAGCTACAAGTAAGTAGAGTGAGACAGCTGAATGAACCCCATGGGGTTAGAAAGAATTAGAAAGACATCACCATGTGCTTCCACTGGGTCTGCCACCCCCGCCCCAGGCTTCCCAGGAGTTCCTGAAGCTTTAGGAGAGGAAGAAGCTCGCCCCTGCCCACGTGCCAATCCCAGCAGCCTCACCACAGAGCGAGCAGGGCAGACATGGGCGCTGCCTTGGTGGGTCTGGAGATCTTCGCGCCTTGCCAGCTGCTGTCTTTGTAGGGCCAAGGAAGAGCCCGCGTGTGGCCCTTTTCAGCTAAGGAGTCAGAAGCTGAAGAACTTGACTAAAGTCACTTGGCAGCTGATACTAACCTGGCTTTTATCACAGGAGTCCACTCAGCTCTCTGGAGCCCCTGGGTATGTTAAAAACAGGAGAAGCTGAGCCTATGTTTCCCTAGAGATGCAGCACTCCATAACCAGCAGTCTGTAACAGAGACCCCCAGCTGGGTATCCTCCAGATGAACACCACAGGCTGCTGCTGGAGCCACTGAGACAGAAGTTGCTGGTGCCGCATCTGAGTCTTTTAGCAAAGTGAATATTAACTGTTCCATTGAAGCAGGTGTGGGAAGGTTTGGGAAGATCAGTAAGTCTTCAGTGTTTCTGGATATCCCAATAAGATTATACTTGTAAAATCCCATACATTTCACTTTTCTGGCATTATTTGTTAAAACTTATTTATGATCTATCTAGACATCACTTCACCAGTTACAAAAATACGCATAGGACATCTTATTTGTACCTGATTCAATCAGGACAGTCCCTGTCATTGATGCCATCGATCGTTATCAATGTGTATCTAATTTGTGGAATGTGGGATACAATGAAAGCAGAGGGACTGGCATACAAATTGATAATCATTAACCATTTTATTAATATTCAGTTATCTAAATCCCATCTCTCCTTTGACCTCAGCCTACTGTGGATTGATAAATTGGTATAAACCATGAAAGCTTTGCGGAAGAAATTATTAAATGTGGTTTTCAAATCTCTTAACAAGGAAGGGACATCAATAAGCACTTGATCTGACAGTGTTATCTATTTCTATTTCTTTCTCCAAACACCCACACATATGGGTGTCTTTGTGTGTACATTGATAGATACACACATAAGAAGTATATTTCCTAGCTAGCTCTGTGTGCTGAGGGACCTGGAAGCAGTGACTGTCGAGAAAGGGAAAATCCAGGAACACAGCAGGTGCCTAAAACTTTATCTCTAAATACCACTTTCTGCTGAGAAGAACTTAAGTTCCTTGGAGAAATGGCAGGTCTGGAGCATTATACATGACAATCCCTGAATCTCCTATGAAGTCAGAAATTAAGGAAATGCATGGAGAATGAGGGCATGCCTACAAGACATAGAAGCAGCTTACAAAGGCTCTCACTGGCCAAATATGGAGCGATTTGAGCAAGAAAAAATAATAATAATGGAATAGAGCCAATGAAAGAATGAATCCATGTTGATATAAATCAGTAAGTAGAAAGGCAGAAGGAAAAGTTCTTTTTCCAACTCAAGTATGTGGCAGAACCAGTGAAAACAGAAAAATAGCACTTGGAAGGCAAGCAGGAATAATTGTTTTAGGCTAGAACCATTAATAAATGATAAATGTAGTGGAAGAAAGCATGAGAAACAAGAGACTTAATGGTTTTAAAGTACTTACTCTCAAACTACTTAGTAATTAGAAAGGGAAAAACATGAACTGTACAACAGAAAAGCTGCCAGGAACCACCTTAATCATGTGATCAAAGTCATCACTTGTTAATAAGATAAATCAGAAATCATATGCCTCATAAAAGACTGAGAGGAACACAGCACCACTTCCTTGGTCTTGCCAAAATAGCATAACCTAAATCTAAGCATAAAGAAATATAAGTTACATCAAGGAATATTATACAGAATGAGCAATAAGTAATCATTTCTCCTGAGGTCCAAGATTCTGCAGGTCAAAAAAAGACTAGGAAACTCTCCTGGGGAAATGACATTAGTGGGACAAATGAGACACTGTATAAAGCATTCCATTAAAATTACATCATGATTACTCCCTTGGACCTGATAACTGTTCTGTTGTGCTGGCCTGACCCACCAGCACGCCACCAGCTTTCAAGCACACAAATGGCCGCTCGGCCACTTCCCACAGCTTCCTCCAGCATGGCCTCAACCCGCCCACAAGCCACAGCCCCAGCCACCAACGGAGCAACTACCGCTTAGAGAAGCCCACCCAACTCCACCGCGGGTGCCCGGGGGCTCCCCGAGCTCCACCCCGGACTCCCGCGCCAGGGGTCCAGGCCAGAACAACTCACCAAGGCCGCCCCTCCAGCGCTGCCAGGGCTGCTGAGTCCGGAACGACGAGCACGGGCCTCGACAGGCTTCCCCGCGTTCCCGCCTGTCCGTCCGTGTTCCCGCCTGTCCCGCGGCTCCTGCAGGCCGAGGGCGCCCAGGGACAAGCAGGAGCCGGCCGAATCCGCCCTCCTCCAGCTACAGGAGCATGCGCGCCAGCACCCTCACTCCACTGGCCCGCCCCACACCTCACTGTTTACCGGAACACACGCTGCTGGGCACGCCCCGCCCTCCTGCCGCTCCTATTGGTCCAAGGCCATCCTGGCCCGCCCTCACTGCTCCTTTATTGGTGCTCTTCAAGGTAGGCCCGACCTTTGCTTGCTTCTATTGGCCCTCTCCCAAAATCTCCCACCCTCGCACCATTCCTACTGGTCCGGGTCAGCAATGCCCGCCCCCGCAGCACTCCTATTGGTCCTAGGCTAGCCAACCACGCCCCATCCCAGATACAGCCGGCAGCTGCCTTTTCTTTTTGTTTTTTTTTTTGCCTGTGGGCAAGGAACTTTTTGACTTTTTTTTTTTTAATAATACAAAGAAAAATAGATTTGTAATTAGAAAGTCACAATAGAAAATCAAGAGTAGGGCCCAGCACAGTAGCGCAAGTGGTTATGGTCCCCGCCTTGCACGCCCGAGATCCTATATGGGCGCCGGTTCTAATCCCGGCAGCCCCGCTTCCCTTCCAGCTCCCTGCCTGTGGCCCGGGAAAGCAGTCGAGGATGGCCCAAAGCTTTGGGACCCTGCACCCGCGTGGGAGACCTGGAAGAGGCTCCTGGCTTCGCACTGGCACAGCATCGGCAGTTGTGCTCACTTGTGGAGTGAATCATTGGACGGAAGATCTTCCTCTCTGTTTCTCCTCTCTGTATACCCGCCTTTCCAATTAAAATAAAATAAATCTTTAAATAAAAAAAAAAGAGTTCCATTAAAAAGTGGAAATTCAGCTATACAGGGAGGAGGTGCAGAGACAGAGGGAAAATCTTCCCTCGATGATTCACTCCTCAAAGTGATCACAACGGCCAGCGCTAAACCAGTCCAAAGCCAGGAGTCTTTTCCAGGTCTTCCACATGGGTGCAGGGTCCCAAGGTTTTGGGCCGTCTTCGCCTGCTTTCCCAGGACACAGCAGGGAGCTGGATAGGGGAAGCAGGGCTGCCAGTATTAGAACAGGCACCCATATGGGATCCTGGTGCATTTAAGGCAAGTACTTTCACTGCTATGCTACCGCACCAGGCCCCCATTTCTGATACAGCTTAACTAGCTGCTACACAATGCTGGCATTTCCTCCCCCACCACACCCTGTCTCTCCAACAGAGAGATGACAACCCTCTGCTACACCGAAAGAAAGTAATACTATGATGTGCATTTTGACTACTCATAATCAATGCCAAAAAAGCAGTATGCACATTAAATTCCTGACTGCAGCTGACACAACTTGAGCTGCAGTATTGAGCTAACAATACTATGCTTTTGCATTATTTATGTACTTATTTATTTTGTAAATTGATTTATTGTAGTTGAAAAGTCTGAGTAACAGAGACAGACACACAGAGCGAGAAACCATCCAGTGATTCACTCCCTCCCTAAATGGCTGCAGCATCGCCAGGACAGTCTGAAACTGGAAGCAAGGAACTGCTCCCAGGCATGTGGGTATGCAGAGGCTCAAGCACTGGATCCAACCCACACGGCATTCAAAGATTACATGCACGAGCTGGATTGGGATTGGGCTGAGAGACAGATTGCCAACACTACAAGCATTGTAAGAATTCCATGAATTCCACCTCATTTTCTCTCACAACAATTGTGTAGTGCAGGTATCATCACGATTCCCATTTTACAAATGAGACACCAAAGCACAGTAAGATTCAAGACCTCATCCAAGGTTACCAGGTAGGAAGGCAAAGGTGAAGATGTAGGTTTTCAGCTTCTCATTGTTTTCTGACACAAGAAAAAGGGGTAGAAGATTTTGAGAAGTACTCTGAGGATAAGTAAGTAAGGGGACTTGGTAAAAATGATGTATTTTTGGCTTTTAAGAGCTTAAGAGAGAGTAATTGTTTTGTTTTGGGGGGAGAAAGAGGTCATGTTCAGTTGGGTGTTGTTGAGTAGATGAGGGCATTATAGTATGGCATAATTAAGCATCTAACTCCAGTTGATGCTTGACAGCTGGTGTCTCAAGCGCCTGTCACTCTCCTTCCTCTTCTGCTCTGCTCATAAGCCTGCCAATAAGGTTGCAGCATCCTTCCTTACACCTGCTAGAAGTTTAGAATCTTGGCCTGCATATGAGATCCCTGCCTTTGTTGTAACCCCTAACTACAGCAAAAGCCAGACTAGTAACCCTCCATTCTCTTGAGCCATTTTGGAGGCTGTCCTCCCTTGAGGCCCTAATCTAGGAGGTGATTAATCTCTTCAATCCTTCTTAGTTCATATGTTGTTGGGGTCCGTGCAGTAGATGTGGGGGACATAAAGGGGTGAAGAGTGTTCCATTGCAGGCAGGGCCACAAGGAATTTCCCACTGTTTGGCAGGGCCCACCCGGCGGATGTCTCTACAACCACCTGAATGCAGCTCCACCTTCTTTTGCATGGACACTGGACAACCCTGAGGAAGAATTCTAATCCATCCTGGCATTTGCAAAGAGTGCAAACATTATTTATTTCTTTCATATATTTATCTATTTCTTTCATATATTTAACTAGATTTTTTCCCCTTTTGTTTTCCTAAGCAGAGTTTATTAGCTTTGGGAGTGGACACTTGTGCCAGACTGAGAGATAGAAGATGCAGATGAAAGGAGAAATAGGCTTTTCTCTAAGGAGTTCATACTTGAAGGGGTGTTATGGATGGGAGCAGGGGAGCAAGACAAAATAGCAGCACAGAAGCTAAGATTCGAGTTGCGATACTAATGTCTTCTCCAAAACTCACTTTGGAATTTGATTGCCCCGGGGGCATACTGGGACAGGGCCTTTGAGAGGTGATTGGGCCTGGAGGACAGCACTGTCATGAGTGGATTCATGCTGGTAGAGTAGGAGTGGATTTGCTCTTGCAGGCAGCGATTGCTGTTCAAGGGAGATCTTATGCTGACTGCTGTTCCTTCCGCTTTCCCATCACATTCTCTCTGCCATGCTGTCCTCTGCCATGTAGGAACCAGTAAGAAGGCCCCACCTGATGTTGGCACCTTAATGTTAGACCCTTAGCTTCCAGAACCTGGACAAAGAAAGTTCTTCCCTCTTTGTAATATGAATTTCCTAGTCTGATACTCTAACCATAGCAGCAAAAAATGCACGAAGACAACTGGATTCTAGTTCTAGGATTCTGATCTTCCCCAAAGACAATAAAATGTGACTTACCTCTGGCCTGACCACAGAGATCCAGCTCTTCTACTGGGTCCCGGCAATGCTGTGGTAGGGGAACAGGTCTGCTTCTCCCCTTTGCAGCTGGATGAAAAGGGAGTGAACCAGGGAGCAGGACAAATTCTGAACTCTTGTTTGATTCCCTTGCTCCCTCTTTGGAGCTGGGTTGTGTGCCCGGCTTTATAGGCCTTAGCAGAGAGGAAGTTCCCGGTCAGGTGGAAGCCACTGGATCTGGGGGATGAGGCTGCCGTAAGGCCACCTGGCAGGGTATGGAGTTTTGTTCCCTGCCTTCCCTTCCTCTGATCTGATGCCCTTTCTTGCCCTCAGCCCAGCCTTGTGGGAGCTCTGATCACTCAGTTCTGGGTCTTTGCTCTGTCCCCACCTTTCCTTACTGGCTCCACAACAAAACTCACCACTTTGTGTCCTGCCCAATTCCCGCCTTTCCCAGTTTCCCTGACCAAAGAATGCAACTTGGGGGTGAGGTGGGGTGGTGACAAGGTCACTTGAAACAGATGAAAGATTTTGCCTGGGAATTTGTTCCTTTGGGGGTTTCCATATCTCGCTACATCCAGGTGGAAACTAGAAAAGAAAGTAGATTAAAATTCACTCACAACTTAAGAGGAGTGTGGGGGTGTGTGAGTACAGAGCAATATTCAATGACACAGCCAAACAAGCACAAGGAAATGCTATCAGCTGTTGCTACAGGTGGCTAAGAGATGTCTAAGAATGATGAATAAAGACATGTGCTTGTCACAGTCATTTCAAAATTACAGCTAAGACATGATTACTGTGGCTGTATCTGTTCAAGGAGCAGTTTGTTATGATCAGGTTGTAAGAAGTGTCTCTGGAACATGAGCATTTATCCTGTGCAAATTGCATTCGTGACTCACTTTCCTGACTCCTTATAAATAGAGTGGCAAAGAGGTAGCAAGTTATAACAATCACATCCTCCTGGCCAGGGACCCTTCACCTGGAGTTCATGACTTGTAGGCAAGTACCAGGACAAGGATCAGAGTGGATTAGATCCACCGAGGGATGCCTGAACCTCTCTGGCCAATCAGCTGCTCCTTCCTGTGTGTTAGAACCTTCCTGCTGATCTCTGAGCAAGGTGGGTCCTGGGGAGAGCAGGCCCAGGGTTGTGAGCCGGTGAAGACTCACACTCAAGTGGCCCCTGAGACTGTGTGAGCTGCTGCTGGTTTGGTTCAGGTGCCTCACGATGCCCTGAAGTCTGATTCTACTCCTGTCTTGCCATCCATGACAGGTCCATGTGTCTTTCTGGTACATTTGTCTTAAAAAAAAAAAAAACAAAAAAACCTGTTTTGGGCTTTTACTTTGAGGCAAATGAGTCCTGAATACAACCAGGAATTCCTGTAAAAAGACGTGGCAAGATCACTGCTGGATCCCTGGGAAGGAACCACGCAGGGGCACCCCATCCATTCTCTCATGGAATCTTCACAGAGCTCCTGCTATTGTAGAGCAGAGGAAATGGACTCCCAAAGGTTTCAACAGCTTTTCTGAATCACAGAACGAAATAGGAAAATATTTGGATCACAGCAAAATGTGTTGAATTTTGCATTGTAAGAACTGACTGCCTACTGAACCTTACTTTCATGTGGCCTTTCAGGGCAATATGAATACAAATTGACCAGTGGCAACTCTGTGGGTCTGTCTTTCCTGAAATCCTCAGCTCTTTAACTCTCCTTTCAGGTAAGAATCATTTATCCTCCTTAGTTATTTTAAAATTAATGCTTTTATCTGCTAATTTTAAAAAAACTACTTCTTTTGTCTGTTGAGAGTATCTGTTAACAGGAATACACAAAACTCACCATTCCACTGCTAGTATTAGACATACTTCTTTCCAACATTTTGTTACAATGCATCATTTAGTGTAGCTGTATCTTGTCTGTTGCCACTGAGACCATACTGTGCAATAATTGTGATTTACCAGTTCTCTAATGTCAGTAGAACTTAAAGCCTATAGGAAGCATTGCCCATTACTGTTGCGATTGTTCTTAGCTAATGTTCTTAATCCTGTAAGTATGCTGAAGCATTTTGTATTTCTAATTGAGAGGAAAACATTGGGATTGCAGAAACTAAATGACTTGCTGAAGGTCACACGTAGACCTCATCTTGTCCTTGGCTGTGTAGTGCTGACACCTTGAGCTGCCTGTCTCCAAGCTGTCTTATATGGATGTAGGAACCTCTAATGCCTGGAGCTTCTGTGTGGTGGATTCCAAATGCAGGGTGTACAGATGCCTTGGAAATTTCAGATGTCATCCTGTGTCTCCATCAGGTCATGGTAGTTCTGGCTGAAAGGCTGAGTGAGGTCAGTGTGGCAAATGTGTTCCCATGGTTCTGGCACTCAAGAGTATTGGGTGGTATTTTCTGTCCTCCTTCCTGTATCATCCATCACCTCATTATTATTAAGTAATAAATTAAAATGATCTTCATCCCATTTTGGTGGTTGCCATGGTGCTTAATTGTACCTCTCTTGAGGCCTACAGAACCAACTGAGACAGTGGTTGGGTGAGGAAGAGCTGTTTACACATGGCAACATGGGACAAAGCTCTTTATCATGTAGAGCAAATGATGCTCTCCACTGGAAGAGAGGACAGGACATTACAACACAACCTGAGCCAGGCAGTGGAGGCCATGGGTGACATCAGATCCAAGAAGGGTCAAGGAAGTTGCCAAGAGTTCTGGGACAACTTGAGAAATTTCTTTCTTTGTTGAAGCAGTAGTGAATAAAAGAAGAGGTTTGAGATTTGGAAAAAACCAGTGACTTCTGAAGGTTTTCTAAATGATCCACAGGAAACAAATACATTGTGAGCTACTGTGTGTACATGTGTACTAAAAAATTATTTTATTAAGGAAAGGTTTATTTATTTACTTGAAAGGCAGAGTTACAGAGAGAAAGAAGGAGAGACAGAGTGACAAAGAGAGGGAGATAGGAGAGAGGGAGAGAGAGATTGTCCATACATTGATTCACTTCTCTAATGGCTGAAACAGCCAGGGCTGGACCAGGCCAAAGCCAGGAGCTTCTTCCCAGCCTCCCAAATATGTTGCAGGTGCCCAAGAACTTTCCCCAGCATGCTAGCAAGGAGCTGGATCAGAGGTGGAGTATGCTAGCACTGCAGTTTTAACCTACTGTGCAGCAGTGCTGGCCCCAAACCCAAATTTCATCAAACACTCATTTTATTATATATTTTGTATTGTGATCATTCTTTTTCATACCAACCCATTAAAGTAATGTTAGATATGACCCACTACATACATTTTACTACCCACTAACCCAACCATAACACAACCATAGGTAGTGACTCAGTAATTAAACCTAAGTGAGATAATCCTTAGTTCATGTTCTGCTCCTCTACAACTTTCCCAGCAAAGGAGATGGTGATGCCTCTAACCCAATGGCCTGTTCCAGTGAGGGGCCATTTGTGTGTGTACCAAGCCCTGTGCTGTGCTTACTCACCGCCCTGTGCCCAACACTAAGGACAGGATAACCTTGCTTGAGTACTGAGTTGCATTTGTACCCACTGTCAGTTCTACTTATGTTGGATTTGTTAGCTATACATGTTAACAGAATAGTATTCTCTAATTCCATCAGGATTATATTTCTGTTTAGGCTTGTCTTTGTAACTAAGAATCATGACCAAAATGCACAACTTGGGTTGGTGTGATGAGCAGGTCATATGAAACAGATGAAAAAGCCTGCGTGCAAGTTGTTCCTATGGGGTTCCAAATCGCTCTGCATCCAGGTGGAAAATAGAAGAGAAAGTAGATCAGAGTTCATGCACATCTTAAGGAAGAGCGTGGGTGTGCATGAAGAGGCAATAGTCAGTGATGCAGCCAAACAATCATACAGGAATGCTATTTCCCCCACTCTGTAGGTGGGCCCTGTGCCAAAAGGGGTGTGTAGGAATGGTTCATAAAGACATGTGCTTTTCATAGACATTTCAAAATTAGAGCAAGAATATAACTGCCATTTCTGTCACTGTATCTGTATCCAGGAAGCCCACTGAATGCTTAACATGTGATAGCTATTTTGACTATAGCCCAGGTTCTGCCAGAAGCTTTGATCCAAATATTAGTGCACCCCTGGCAGGCTGCAAGGCAGAAGACTTGAGACTAACTATTCTGTGAATCTGCAGAAGCAAGAATATAACTGAAACTGTTGCAGTCAACCTGTCAGTTAAGCTGGTATCTATGGGACTCATGTCAATTGTCATGGAATTAAACCAGACAGAACTCAGATACAGTCCCACTCACCTGGAGTGGGACTGCAAAGAATACATGAAACCCTAAGAGATAAGTAATTGTGCATAACAAGCAAATCAGAGCTAGATGCCTAGGCCACAGAGTCAAGGAAAGGCAACAGGAGCCCCAGCATCTTTTTGAGTAGATGCAAGTGGAGTCTGGGATTGATTGCAAAGATAATGAAAGAGCTCCAAGGAATTCATTGGTGACTTTTCCAATCTGTCCATTATTCATCTCTATCATGTATGTATTTTTTACTCTGTCCACAGCTGGTGAATTTGAGGATTCCTAACAGTGTCAGGGAAATGTTTGGGTCTTCATGCTAAGATAAAAGAATTGGGAGTCAGACAGATGTGGGCTTGTCCATTGCTCTGTCACTTCTGAGCTCCATGGGCTTGGGCTCTGGTGTCCCTATCTGCAGGGAAAGGCTGGGGGCTGCACTCCCTTGCAGTATCTTGGGAAAGATTCAATGAACAAAGATATGCAGAGCTTCCAGCGCAGGTTCTGATCAAGTATCAGTGCTCAGGAAAGGAAACTTGTGTTTTGCTGTCATCTTCTTCCTTTGGGGTGAGGGCCTCAAAGAGAAGTGAGGTGATGGGGTGGGGAGGAGGCAGGGATTGTTTTCAAAGTGGGAGGAACATGGCGCAAAGAGGTGGTTCCTGAGCTGAAGTTTTATATCTTAATAAAGTGGGAACAGATGCCACCCTGGAAAGAGAAAGAGAACAAGTCAGAGATGGGGTCGGAGCTCTGACTCCTCCACTTGGTGAGCTTGGTGATTGGTGGCAAGTCCCCAGAATCTAGGCAGCCTCATTTCCTCCTCTGTGAAGCAAGGATAACAGCCTCTTTCAAGAGCCCCCTGAGGTAAGGAAGACATGGGCACAGTGCCACAAACAGCTTTATTGGTGGTGCCACGCAGTGTGCCTCATTAGCCTGTCCTCCCTGGAATAGCCCTGTGTGTGATCACAATTTGGGTACAATTGCCTTTGACCTTCTTTTGATCTTAAATCCCTGCATTGCTCTGCCATACCCTCTTCCTCCTTAGGTGCCTGCTCCTTTCTCATGAATACTGATCCTGCCTTTAAACAAGAGCTTCATCCTGCCCCTTAACCTAGCCCTTCCAAATTTAGTGTTGCCTAGCCCCACAGAGGACCTGGGAGCTACCCAAGAAGGTTAGCAGTAGGGCAGGCTCAGAAATATTCAGTGGGATGACAGAGTCACATTATGCTTGCAGGATCTTCTGGTTTTCCAAATTCTTTCATATATGTGATCTCCATTAGTTCTCATAGCTCTCTGGTGACGTTGGGGAGTGTTGAATGGTGACAGGCTTACCAGACAAGGATTTGGAGTGGGGAATTATTGATGGGAATACTCCCAGGGGAAACATTAAAGCATGGACAGAGCAGGAGGAGTTGGAATTGTAACAACAGGAAGTTAAGCTGCTACTTGGCATGCCCACACACTGTATTGGGGCACCTGTTTGAGTCCTAGCTACTCCATTTCCAATCTAGCTTTCTGCTAAGTGCCCAAGCAGGGAGTAAATGATGAGCCAAGTAATTGGGTTCGTGCCATTCAGATGGGGGACCTGGATAGAATTCCTGGCTCCTGGCTTCAACCTGGCTCCAGCACTGGCTGTTGCATTTGTACCTGTTGCATTTGTACAAAAGCAGCAGGTGAAAGATCTCTGACACTGTATCCCCCTCCCTCTCTGTCAGTCCCTCTCCTGCCTGTTAAGTAAATGAATAAGTAAGTATTTTTTAAAAGGGAGTGAAGGAGATAGCATAGAAAAAGAGGCAGGAGCCAAGCAAGAGTATGAGATTGTTGTAAATGATGAGTGATGCAGCTAGGAAACCAATGGTTTTCTACTCTGAATCTCTCAGCTACTGCTTTATGGTAAACCTCTGAAAAAGAGCTGCAGGTCCTGGCTGTGGGAAACCAAGAGCAAACCCCAACGAGGAGGGTAGAGAACAGCTCCATCCTGTTGCCCTGGTGCCCTTGTATCATTCACATAAGCCACACAATTCAAGCCTGAAGCCCAGCTGGAGAGTGTTTTAGTAGAAATTTGTAATCCTTCTGGAACACATGAGCACGGAGGCTCCCCACGAGCAGTTGCACAACATGTCCCCACTCACTCCCCTATGTGTGCTGGGAGACTGTCAGCCACCATTTCTCCCTGCCCCTGCCAGGCTGTGATGAGGTGTGAGGCTTTGTGTCTTTCCCCAGCATGGGTGCACCTGCAGACTCGAAAACAGCGTGGCCTTTGTGTGGTTCTGACTGTTTGGAAGGGGTGTTCCAGTCATCAGCCCTGTTGTATTTGGTGTCAACCAGTGCCACAGCCAGTGGGAACTCGTCCCTTGGCTTCTCTCACTTGGTAGAGATTAAACAACCAACTGTCAGAATCAGAAGGGTGCCACTATTCTTAACTGACGGAGCCTGTCTTGGCTTTACCTTGGCTTTCACATAGAGAGAGCAAAAACCAAAAACAAGCAATAATAATAAAAATAATAAAACAACTGGCAAAAAAGATTCTGCAGGTAGCACTGACATTATCAGTCATAGTAACGCAAACAATCTCACCATTTTGAGCAGAAGAATTTCATCTTAGATAGATTGAATTAATCAGGGTCACAATGTATTAAGTCCAAAAACTGGAGTAGACTTGATCCTCTGATTTCAAGGTCATTGCTCTAATGATAAAATGCATTAGGTAAGGATTCTCCAGCCTTTCTAAGTATCACAGATCCAAGTTAGTACCCAGGTGTTAGAATCTTTCCTGCACCATACTTCAGCTTGGTGCTCTGGGTCATCCCAGCTTCCAGCAATCAGTGCCTCTTCCAAAGGTAGGACATCTGGTCATCCGTGGTTGGAATCTCCCAAGGCAGAACTTTTGGAGAGAAAATTCTAGAAACGACGTAAGTTGTCACCACTTTGGTAAAGCCTAGGTATTATTGCAGGTCCCAGAGTAGAGACTTCAGTGTGGGAGATGGTTATCCATCCTCACATGGGTAGTCCAGCTGTCCATTGGGATCTGGTTTTGGGTTTTAGCATGGATTTTTCCTGCACGGGCTTGGGGCAACCTTCAAGGGGTTGCTGCTTTCCATATGAAGTCAGAATGGTGCTAGTGATCTTCCAGTTCTGTCAGGACCTTCAACAAAGCACCCTGATTCTTGGAAATACAATTTGCTTAGTATCGAAATGAGAGATTGGATATTATTCTGAGCCCTTCTAACAACAAAAGCCTGTGCTTTGATTTCTCGACAGGAACATCCTGTGGTTTCTCATTAACAAACAAAAGTGAACATGGCAAGTATTGCAGAGCAACAATGCGCTGCCTCTGTGCTGTCAGTTGAAGAGTGACATTCCAGTCAATTTCACTGTGAAGTGGTGCCTTTGTTGTTAACATGAACAGCAATCACGCAGAGCACAAAGAATTTTCATATACCATTTTCCCAGATCTTCCCCACGTTAATACTACACACACACACACACACACACACACACACACACACACACACACACGCCAGTGTAGTGGCTCAACAAGCTAATCCTCATTTTGCAGCATTGGGCTCTAGTCCCAGCTTCCCTGTTTCCCTTCCAGCTTCCTGCTCATGGCCTGGCAAGGCAGCAGATGACCTAGGAACTTGGGAACCTGAGCCCACGTGGAAGACCTGAAAGAAGCTTCTGGCTCTTGGCTTCACCTCAGCTCAGCTCCAGCTATTGTGCACGTTTGTAGAATAAACCAGCAGACAGACGTTCTCTCTGTCTCTCCTTCTCTCTGTAAATCTGCCCTTCCAATAAAAAACAAATGAATAAATTGGGAAAAAAAGGGCACACACATTCAGGCTTTTTTTCTCAGAGATATTTGGGAGTAAGTGTTAAGTATACATAGAGAACCGTCCTAAAACATCATTGTCATAACTACAGAACAGTTATCAGGTCCAAGGGAGTAATCATGATGTAATTTTAATGGAATGCTTTATACAGTGTCTCATTTGTCCCACTAATGTCATTTCCCCAGGAGAGTTTCCTAGTCTTTTTTTGACCTGCAGAATCTTGGACCTCAGGAGAAATGATTACTTATTGCTCATTCTGTATAATATTCCTTGATGTAACTTATATTTCTTTATGCTTAGATTTAGGTTATGCTATTTTGGCAAGACCAAGGAAGTGGTGCTGTGTTCCTCTCAGTCTTTTATGAGGCATATGATTTCTGATTTATCTTATTAACAAGTGATGACTTTGATCACATGATTAAGGTGGTTCCTGGCAGCTTTTCTGTTGTACAGTTCATGTTTTTCCCTTTCTAATTACTAAGTAGTTTGAGAGTAAGTACTTTAAAACCATTAAGTCTCTTGTTTCTCATGCTTTCTTCCACTACATTTATCATTTATTAATGGTTCTAGCCTAAAACAATTATTCCTGCTTGCCTTCCAAGTGCTATTTTTCTGTTTTCACTGGTTCTGCCACATACTTGAGTTGGAAAAAGAACTTTTCCTTCTGCCTTTCTACTTACTGATTTATATCAACATGGATTCATTCTTTCATTGGCTCTATTCCATTATTATTATTTTTTCTTGCTCAAATCGCTCCATATTTGGCCAGTGAGAGCCTTTGTAAGCTGCTTCTATGTCTTGTAGGCATGCCCTCATTCTCCATGCATTTCCTTAATTTCTGACTTCATAGGAGATTCAGGGATTGTCATGTATAGTGCTCCAGACCTGCCATTTCTCCAAGGCACTTAAGTTCTTCTCAGCAGAAAGTGGTATTTAGAGATAAAGTTTTAGGCACCTGCTGTGTTCCTGGATTTTCCCTTTCTCGACAGTCACTGCTTCCAGGTCCCTCAGCACACAGAGCTAGCTAGGAAATATACTTCTTATGTGTGTATCTATCAATGTACACACAAAGACACCCATATGTGTGGGTGTTTGGAGAAAGAAATAGAAATAGATAACACTGTCAGATCAAGTGCTTATTGATGTCCCTTCCTTGTTAAGAGATTTGAAAACCACATTTAATAATTTCTTCCGCAAAGCTTTCATGGTTTATACCAATTTATCAATCCACAGTAGGCTGAGGTCAAAGGAGAGATGGGATTTAGATAACTGAATATTAATAAAATGGTTAATGATTGTCAATTTGTATGCCAGTCCCTCTGCTTTCATTGTATCCCACATTCCACAAATTAGATACACATTGATAACGATCGATGGCATCAATGACAGGGACTGTCCTGATTGAATCAGGTACAAATAAGATGTCCTATGCATATTTTTGTAACTGGTGAAGTGATGTCTAGATAGATCATAAATAAGTTTAACAAATAATGCCAGAAAAGTGAAATGTATGGGATTTTACAAGTATAATCTTATTGGGATATCCAGAAACACTGAAGACTTACTGATCTTCCCAAACCTTCCCACACCTGCTTCAATGGAACAGTTAATATTCACTTTGCTAAAAGACTCAGATGTGGCACCAGCAACTTCTGTCTCAGTGGCTCCAGCAGCAGCCTGTGGTGTTCATCTGGAGGATACCCAGCTGGGGGTCTCTGTTACAGACTGCTGGTTATGGAGTGCTGCATCTCTAGGGAAACATAGGCTCAGCTTCTCCTGTTTTTAACATACCCAGGGGCTCCAGAGAGCTGAGTGGACTCCTGTGATAAAAGCCAGGTTAGTATCAGCTGCCAAGTGACTTTAGTCAAGTTCTTCAGCTTCTGACTCCTTAGCTGAAAAGGGCCACACGCGGGCTCTTCCTTGGCCCTACAAAGACAGCAGCTGGCAAGGCGCGAAGATCTCCAGACCCACCAAGGCAGCGCCCATGTCTGCCCTGCTCGCTCTGTGGTGAGGCTGCTGGGATTGGCACGTGGGCAGGGGCGAGCTTCTTCCTCTCCTAAAGCTTCAGGAACTCCTGGGAAGCCTGGGGCGGGGGTGGCAGACCCAGTGGAAGCACATGGTGATGTCTTTCTAATTCTTTCTAACCCCATGGGGTTCATTCAGCTGTCTCACTCTACTTACTTGTAGCTCCCTTTGCCAACAGTGAGGAATCCGGCTCTCTTACCACCTGTAGTGTCTTAGTGTTTAGATGTAACTATTTTATTCATTTGGAATTAAGATCTTGTTTCTGGTTTTATTCCCTTTTTGTGAAACATTCTAAAAGAACTATATAAAAACTGCATTTACAGAAAGGTCTACTCCACCCCTGCCATCTTTCTTCTTCTATCCCCATCTTCCCACCCTTTTCCAGCCTGTTCCTACCAGCCCCTTAGGTATGCAGCCACACTCTGGTTCCTCCTCTTCACACATGAGCATATGCATGGACTGCTGTCAGCCTCTTCTTCCTTACATAGATGATAGCGTATCTACACAGAGCTCAACCCAAGTCGCCTGCTGCCCTCCCGGGCTACCACCACTTCTCTTTGGCTGCTGCCGGAAGCTACCTGTACTGAAATTCTTATTATTATTCTTTTGTTTTATGCTTATGACAAATGGAATTAGAGGACACTTCACTGGGTTCATTAGGGATTACGAAGCAAAGACTTAATGAGTTTTTTCCAGAAATCATTTGCATTTACCTTAGCGTTTTGTTATTGAATCATGCAGTGCCGAACACAATAGGACATAACAATAGGAAATGTTAACCTGGAGAAACAGCAAGACACTAAACTAACCACATCAAGCAAGCACCTCGTGATGTGGTAGAGAAGGCATGGTCGTTGTAGCTTGACACCATACCCTACAATCCAGGTCTCTGAATTGAGTGCTGGATCTTTGGTTCCCATGTGTTTGTGGCAAAGGGAACCTGAAATGAGAAGTGGATCTGGAGGGAACCTATCTGTCCTCATGGCTGATAAGGTGGGACACGATGGCTGGCTCTGGGACTCAGGCAATCCATCCTGCACATCCCTCCCAGGTCATCCTGAATGACAGGGGGTGATGCTGCAGCAGACCTCCAGGAGACTTTCTGTGACCTCTCGCCCTGAGAGTGAGTGGCCAGGGATACCTGTGCTCCTTGCAGGACCAGGACGTGAGACGTCTTCCTGCTCAGGGAACACTGACTTGACAGGATGCAGGGGGTCACTTCTGTTGCCTCAGCAGCTCTTTCTGTCTGGGGGAACTCTGAATGAAAGAGCAAACAGCAGGTTGGGGTGTCAGTCACCTACCCCCACCCCCAGGACAGAGCTCTCCTTGCACTGGGGGCTGTTCCTCCCGGGATGGGGTGGCGAGAGCACTGGGGGAGGAGCTGGATGGCTTTATTCTCAGTCCCAGTGCAGCTTTCCAGTTATATCACAACCTCAACTTTCTACCTGCAGAACGGGGTTCAGACAGGTTAACTAAGAAACAGGAGGGTTGGGCCCGGCGCTGTGGCGCGGTGGCACAGTGGTTAAGGTCCTCGCCTTGCACGCCCGGGATCCCATATGGGCACTGGTTCTATCCCGGCAGCCCCTCTTCCCTTCCAGCTCCCTGCCTGTGGCCCGGGAAGGCAGTCGAGGACGGCGCAAAGCTTTGGGACCCTGCACACACGTGGGAGACCCGGAACAGGCTCCTGGCTTCGGATGGGCATAGCATTGGCCGTTGCGCTCACTTGGGGAGTGAATCACCTGACGGAAGATCTTACTCTCTGTCTCTCCTCTCTGTATATCTGCCTTTCCAATAATAATAATAATAATAATAATAAAGATAAATCTCTAAAAAAAAAAAAGAAACAGGAGGGTCCCCCACCCTCTGTCTCCCTCCTGTGCTGGTCCTGTTTTCCATTCCTTTCAGTCTGTTTTAGGTCCAGCCAAATAGCTGCAAACCTGGATCCTCTGCAGATGCTGGGTGCTGCCTCCCCCTCCTCCCTACTGCCATACCCTCCAGAGGACAGGAGCTGTTCTCCATCCCTGCAGGTGGTTCCTCCATCTCCTCAGATCTTGGCATCACAGACATCAGTGCCAGAGCCTCTGCCCCCTCTGTCAAGCATGCAGAGATCTTTGTTTTCATAGACATCAGCCTCTGGGGGCTTCACCATAGCTTCTCTGTTTGGGTTTGGCCAATGTAGGGCACAACTTGTTCCATACCAGTTATCACATGGCAGTAACCATACCTGTGGGGAGGAGTCCAATGTCACGTCAAATATGTGGCAGCACAGAATCTAATGGGAGGAATTAATTATTTCAGATTGAAATCAGGAGATCCTGTGTTGAAGTGACTGATTGTGATGTTATTTTTAAGAATTAGGAGGAAGCCTTGGAGTCACTTATTTCATTTTTTGCTTGTTTTTGTTTTTATTTGTGGATTGTAAAAGCAACAAGTGGGTCCAGGAAATGAAATGAAAACCATATAGTTATATAGTACTATGCTAGTCTATTGTGTTCTCTGAAAATTTTGTGTGTCGAAACCTGCTCCCAGTGTGACGTTTCCAGGAGGTGAGGTCTGTTGGGAGGTGAGAACAGAAATGGAGCAGGAGGGTGGGAGAGAGGTGGTCTTCCTTCTCAGAGTTACTTTGAGAGTTCTGAGTTAACCAGATGGAACTTTGTGGTCTCGACACAGTTGAGAATCCACACTGGGACAGAGGAAAAGCCTTCCGTGAATGGGAACGGTGTCCTTATGGAGGAGGCCTGTGGTGGCTTGTTGGTCTCTTGTTCCGATGAGGGCACAGCAGAGGAGAAATTTGGCCCTACAGGCACCTGATCTGCTGATACCTTGATCTTGGATTTGCCATTCTACAAAACAATATGAAATCATTTTTAAAGAAAGATTTGTTATTATTGGAAAGTCAGATATACTGAAAGGAGAGACAGGAAAATCTTCTGTTCACTGATTCAGTCCCCAAGTGGGCACAATGGCTGGAGCTGAGCCAATCTGAAGACAGGAACCAGGAGTCTCTTTCAGGTCACCCACATGGGTGCAGGATCCCAAAGCTTTAGGCTATTCTCGACTGGTTTCCCAGACCACAAGCTGGAAGGAAAGTGGAGCACCTGGGACATGAAATGGTGCCCATGTGAGATCCCAGCATGTGCAAGGTGAGGACTTCAGCTTTTAGGCTACCATGCCGGGCCCAAGAAATCAATTTCTTAAAATAAGCCATACACAGGCCTGGCTTCAGATCAGCTCAACTCTGGCCACTGCAGTCATTTGGGGAGTGAATCATTGGAAGGAAGATCTTCCTCTCTGTCTCTCCTCATCTTTGTATAGCTGACTTTCCAATAAAAATAAGTAAGTGTTAAAAAAAATAAGCCATACATTGCACTGGATTAGTCCCAAGGGACTAAGACACGTAGAAATCTTCAAAGAAATAATAATAATAATAATAATAATAATAATAGTAATATTAACACGGAAAGACAAATTGTACTTGTAGACTGAAGATTTTGTCCAAATGTCCATATGCTCAAAGCTATCAACAGATTCTACATAATCCTCATCAAAACCCTCCTGGCCCAATGATTTAAAGGTCTCAATACATGTTGGTTATATAGTTTCAATTCCTGAATTTATTTTTTTTAAAGTTTTATTGATTTACTTATTATATCGAAAGGTAGAGTGATAGAAAGGGAAAAGAAGAGAGACAGTCTTCTATCTGCTAGTTCAGTCCCCACATGGCTGCAGTGTCCAGAACTGGGCCTGGCCATATCTAGAAGCCCAGATCTCCAATTGGTGACCCATATGGGTGCAGGGGCCCAAGCACCTGGGCCATCCTCTCCTTTTTATCCAGGTACATTAGCAAGAAGCTGGATCAGAATTGGAATAGCTGGCACGAGTGGCATTTTGATATACAATGCTGGTGTCTGAGATAGCATTTTAAACCACAGCACCCCTAGGCTGGCCCATAACAGTTAAACTTGGAAGCAAACACATTCCAACTGCAACAGGCAGTTGCCAAGGACTAAGAGGAGGGAAGTAGGGAGTTAGTGTTTAGTGGACAGAGAGCCTCAGTTTTGTGAGAAAACACTGTTATACAACAATGTGAATGCATTAGGACTTAACACTAGAATCATAGAAATCGTTAAGATGCTAACTATAAGGGTGTACCTTTTAATCATAAAAAAAAAATATATCAGAGAGTACCTTTCACAAGATAAGTTCTATGGATTTCTTTGCATACATCTGTTTTGTTTGCATAGAGGCCACTTCATAAAGTTTGTGGAAAAGAAAAACTATGTCTATTAATTATTAATCTAATGTATTTAGAAACAAAGAGTTCACACCTGCCGATTCTTTCCTTCTTGTGTCCCTCGGGGGTCGGGATTGGGCTAGGCAAAAGCTGAAAGTCTGAACATGACCCCAGAATCCCACACGGGATGGCATCACCTGTTACCTTCCATGGTGTGTGGGAGCAGGAAACTGGATTCAGCAGTGGAATCCACACATTCCAGTATGGGATATGGATGTGCCAACTGGTGTCTTAACTAATAGGCCAAACACCCACCCTCCTAAGTTTATTTTGAAGCAAGAAAAATAAAATTGAAATCCATGCATAGTTTTAAAAATAACATGCATTTCTATAAGCTTCTGGAAGTATATGCACATATTGAATTGAGATGTAAAATTGGTCTCTTAATCTTTCTTGGGAAAGTTTGAAAGCCAGCGACTCTGATTCTTTGCCAAGCTCTGGTTGCTGGGTCATCTTTAAGGTGAGCTTGTTAAAATGCAGATTCCAGGGCCTGCCCACTCTGAGTCCTTGGGGAACGGGGCCTGAAATCTGTACTTTAAATCAGTTTCCTCATTCTGGTTGGCTTTGTGCTTATGTACCTGACATCTGACTCTGTGCCAAGCATGGTGTTTTGTGCTTTGGTGCATTATCAGCTCACTAGTGTGGATGAGGGTGCAGAGATGTGGATAGCTGAGCAGCAAGGTGCTGAGGGCATCATCTCCAACCACTACACTTCAGTGCCTGGGCTTGGTGGTATCAGCACTCAGATATTTGATCCTCTCATTTCAGGATTTAAGTATCACTGACCCAGGGGATTTCATGTAGAATTAGCGGGGGGATGGGGGGGTCACGTGAAATGTTAATCGGACAGCCACAGGCATGACCAAGACTTGGGCTCCAGCTACAGCTCTGCTTCTCTGTTCCTTTGAAGCTGTTGTTCCCCAGTGACTGGCTGGTTGGCTGGCTTCCTGCTGGAATATTGGAGTCTTCACTGCTTCAAGGGATGCCAGAACAGGCTCCTGAGCAGGCTATCCGCAGGGACAACCCCCTCCCCCTCTCTTTCTTGTCTGAGCTGTTTTCTTCAGTGATACCTCACTCTTCACCCAGAGAGAGGCATTTTTTTTTTAAGGACCTTCTATGGCATAGCCTCATTATCATAGTTCAGCAGCCACTTGGCATTCCAGCAGTCAGGCAAGAATCTGAACTTGGAAAAAGCACAGAAATATATTTCCTTTCAACCCCTGAAATGGCTGTAAGGACTGGTCGCCTTCATTCTCACATGCACAGTTTTTGTGTTGATATGACTCCCTGGAGGGATGGACTGAGTCATGATGGTTTACTCAGAATTGAATCCAAATACCCTGCCAGTCAATGTGTGTGATTGCCCACTGCTTTGAACCAGCGTGCAAATGCAGAGTCAGCAGTGTGCCTGGAAATCTCCCGGATCCTCAATTCTTCCATTGCCAGCCTGACCTTGAATTTGCTTAGTCCTGGTCTCTTAACCACTTCCCTTCAGGGGTGCTCAGGTAAGCCTTGAGCAGCATGGAGCCATGCCTGACTTTAGTGGTGGTGGTAAATTTTGTGTGTTAAATTGGCTGGTTCACAGTGCCCAGATGTTTGGTCAGACATTCTGTATGTTTCTGGAATGGTTTTGGGGTGAAATGAGTATGTAAATCAGTGAGCTTTGAGTACAGCTGATTGTCCTTCCTAATGGGAATGGACTTCAGCCCATCAGCTGAAGGATTGAATAGAATGAACAGGAGCAAAGAGCAGTCACCAGAGGCTGGCTTTGGCCTTGGTCTATGGCACTGGCTCTTCCAGGTCCTACAGCAGCCAGTCTGCCTTTGAGCCCACACAGTGTCTCTTTCTTGAGGCTCCTTCCCATTCAAATGATTGGACCTCTCAATAAATGAGATCATTTCAGAGAGTGCAATGTTGCAGTGGGAGTGATGGAGGAGAAGGTAGATTTGGGGATGTTTTTAGAGTGTTTTGGGGGAGGATTCCTTAGAATCAGGGATTTCTGAACTGAGACTTGGAAAGTTAGAAGAAGGTGGCCTGTGGGGTGTTGGGCAAAAACCTATCAACGAGGACAGCAAACCCCAAGCACTGAGCTGGGGGAGGCCCCGCAAGGCACCTGCAGCTGGAGCACGTTGAACAGGAAAGAAGAGGCCAGAGGTTAGGCAGGAGATTCAGAGGCCAGTGTGAGCTCCGCATGGGCTTGAATGTGAAGGTATTGAAATGTCAGCAACTGTCAAGCTCATGATTGTGTTTAGCTTGGAGAAGAAAGAGAAGGCCAAAAATGAATCAGAATATTCATTTCCAGAAAGACATTTGGGGTCATGTTGATCTCTTCCATGGAATTTTGTTTCCTTTGCTGAACGGATGTAATGATGATAATATTTGGAGATCTCAGAGATATGTCCTATGTATTTATCATTTCATTTCATAACAGCTACTCAAGAAATACTTTCAATTCTGTTTCACTCAAGAAGACAGAACCATACTGGTTAGTGAGTGGTTGCTACAAATGACTACTAGGAACTATGTCATAACAGGAAAGGGGCTACCTGTCGGGGATATAAAGAGCTCCTGATGCTGGGAATGTTGGAGCTAAGTTAGGGGCCTCCTTTATCAGGGTGCAGTAGCAGTGACATGAGAAGCCTGTACAGTTGTGTGAATGTGTTATTTTTCCACTACCAATTTGAAATGCCTTCTTTCAGGCTCTGACACTTAGCAAGCAAGTTGCCTGGTGGCCTGACGGATGATGTGACTTCTTTAGACATGAGGTCAGAGACAGAGGTCTCAGGTTGCTTCAGGGTCATTGCTGTTTTGTTATTTACATCTGTCATCTCAGAATCCAAGTCTGAAGTCTAATACCAAAAGCACAGTAATTCTCAAAGATCATGCAAATGGAGGTGGTCTACTTCCCTTCTGTAGATGCTAATTTCAATAGAAAGTCAAGCAAGGAATTCCTCTGTCTAGCCTTTTATGACAGAATCCTTAGACCTAGGGTAGGGTAAGCATTTACCCATGTCCCAAAGCTAAGCATCTAAGTGTGATCTGTGGCTCCATTTTCTGGCTCTAGCTGCCTGTTAGTACACGTCCTGGAAGGCAAGCTTGAGTTCCCAGCTGCCAGCTTTGGCTAAACCTCAGCTTGATCATTGTGGACAGAGAGAAAGATCTGTTTGTCGATTTACTCCCCAATTGACCTCAACGGCCAGAGCTGAGCCACTAGGATACCAAGTCGGCCCCTGCTAGTTAATTCTACAATGATGCTACAGTAATGATGGTTTGGATTCTGGGATCTTGCGTGTACAAACTAGACAGCAATCCCTTTACTGTGAGTTCACAGAGGTGAGGACTGACTGGGGATTTGTAAAAATGCTGAAGTCTTGATCAGGAGGGAAGACCCATGGTGCCCATTTGCAATACAGAGAGCTCCCCTGATATGAATGGAAAAGAGATGTGCGTGAATATGGCAGAATCAGGGAATGGACCAGGGAGCTGGATAGAAAGTGGAATAGCCAGGATACAAGCTGGCATTCTTATGGAATGTTGGTGCTTATAGGTGAAGGATTAGCCTATTGAGCCATGGCACCAGTTCCTAGACATTCAGGTTTAGAGGAAATATGACTTCAGAAGTGTTTGTATTTCGAGAAAAAGGTTATTCCTAGGAAAAGTAGCAAAAACTCTTTCTGATTGTGGAGACAGATCTGCTAATTTAATTCAATTAAGCAAACTCTTGTTGCTTCACAGGGGTACTATGCTGGAGCCTGTGGTGGTGACAAAGACAACCAAAGGGCCCAAGCCACTGGGTGCTGCTAGTTTCCCTGGGGACATTGCCAAGAGAGTACAGAGCATTCAGTGATCATCAAAGCAAGCCAGTGAGTCATTCAACTCACCCAGCTGCAGCTGGCGCTGAGCTGAGCTTAGGCACAATTCAATCCAGGCTTCCAATCAGAATCTCCCTCCGATGCAGTCTTTTGTTATCCATCCCATTGCAGGACATTTTCAAAACTTCTTCTGAAGAAATTTTAGACTTATAAAAAGTTTGCAAAAATAGCAAGTAGAGTTTCTATATTTCCTTGATGCAGAATAGTTACTCTTCTCCAAATAAGTCCCCATCACACATTTGTTGAAGTCAGAAATTAACACTGATATTAGTCAATAGATGGATCTTACTTAAATTTTTCAAACTGTGCCACAAAAGTCCTTTTTTCTTGGCCCAGGATGCCATATGACTGAAGTTGTCACAGTCCCTTACTTTCCTCCAATCTGTGTCCAGGACACTCTTACTTCATAGGTTTGGGGTGGGTTCCAGGGGTATCTGTTTTTAAAAAGCTTCCCTCAGTAAGAAATCTGTACGTGGGCTTTTAAAGGTAGCTAATATTAGTATTCACACTAACAACATTGCTATTTCTAATGTTAGCAGTATTTATTAAGTGCTTCCTGTGTGCTTGAGCCTGTTCAGTTAGGATGTATCACCCACCCATTTAATCCTCCTAAACACTCTTGGAGTTAGGTTCTACTTTGCATACCTTTCAGGAGGAAAAGCTGTGCAAGAATGCTCATTCCCTTCTAGCTGCTATCATGACTAGCTGCTGAGTACTGGTGCTGGGATTTGAACTCTGCCAGACTGGCTGAAGTCGGGATCCTAACTCTCCTGTGATGGAGAGTTGTCAGATGATCACTGAATCTCCTGTGATGGAGAATGATCTTTCCTACATAAAAACCTCAGTGAGAGCCTAGCAGAAAAAATGTGTGGCATGAACACTGATGGTTGTGTTCGGATGAAACTCTGTCTGCAGAGTGGGGGGAGGGTAATGTCCCTGGCCTGGGAATTCTGCGGGAAGCTCTCCAGGAGGGCAGGTGGCCACTCAGTCTCCCTGGAGGACATGGACAAGGCCAGAAATCCCTCCCCAGAGGAGAAAAGGTTCCAAAAGGACAGGGGGAGGGATGCTGGCCACAGGAGGAGTTCGGGAGGATGTGGGAGAATGACAGGGGTGGAGACAGAAAGGCAGATATGAGGACTAAACAACAATCTTGACTGTCACAGCGAGGGGTTTGGACTGAATCCTGCTGGGCGTGGGAGTTTCACAGATGAACCTGATAGGCACGTCTGACCATTTTCTCTGCCCAAGTTATAGGCCGAAGTGGGAGTGACAGATCATTATGTCAAGACCAGAGGTGCAGACCACTCACTCAGTCTGACACGGAGTCCCATTGCAGTTATCTGGGGGGAGGATGCGGAAGAGAAATTGGAGCTCTGAGTCGGAACCCTTCCCAGGGCCCTGGCAATGCCCCTTTAGCTTTCTCTTGAGGTAGATGTGAGCTCTGTTACACAGTCTCCTGGTTTGTGCTCCTACAGAAGCAGTCCTGGCAGGACAGCGTTTGACCTAGCAGTTGACACTAGATAAATGTGCATGTCGTACCTTGGAGCTCCTGGGCTGAATCCTGGCTTTGCTCTCCTTTGTGCTTGCCTCTGTGCACCTGGGAGGCCACAGGTGGTAGCACAAGTACATGGGTCTCTGCCCCCCTGTGTGGGAGTCATGGACTGAGGTGTTGGCTTCTGGCTTTGCCTTGCTCTAGCCCAGACCTTTGTAAGCAGTTGGAGAATGGACTGCGGATGGAAGGTCTCTGTTTCTCTATTTTTCAAATAAGTTAAAGCTAAATAAATATTTTTTCAAAGAAGTAGATCCAGAGACAAGGATTCCAAGGAGGTGGTCTATTTGAGAGGGGGACACAGTACCAGGAGGCTAGGATGAGTGACAGGGAAGCAGAGGGTACCCATAGACATGTGTGGTCCATCTAACCACCACTGGGAAGGGCTGCAGCCTGCTTCCCGGGGCAGGGGGCAGGGAGGCTAGATACCTGTGTCAAACATTTCTCCTATTTAACCACCTGAGGGTGAGGGATCTGCGAATGTCAGCTCCTGTCACTCACTGGGCAAGGGCTGTTGCAGGGGTGTGTTGATTCACCACTCCTTCTTTGGCTGTCCAGGCTACAAAGAATGTCACCAGGCAGAGACACACACATGCTTGCCCTTGGAAGTTGGGAGGGCTAAAATGGGATGACCCCATGGAAATGAGTGTGAGCCACAACAAAGCCTGGGAAACACAGATTGGCTGATATAGCAAGGTTGAGTGATTTATGAGTAAGCCTCATACATACTTAGAATTGCAAATTAAGATAACATTGCATTTTAATATTCCTTGTGAAAGTTAGATTAGTCACCTATGGTAATAAGAGTTTGTGAAGGGCCTGGTTTGCGGGGAAATCCTTGCAAAAACTTTTCTGAAGACTCAGAGGCCTAAACAAAGTAGGGGTGACTCCGAGGAACCAGAACAGGGTTGACTGGCAGATCCAGAGAGAACTCTGGAAGGGATCAGAGAGAATCCCATGAAAGGCCATGGGGTTTAGCCCAGGATCAAGAATGGTGAGGATTCCAACTTGCAGAGGTGGTGTGCAGGCTTCAACTTAGTCTAACAGATAGCAGCAGGGTCAAGCAGAGGTGCTTTAGCTTGGTCACTGTGGGTCTAGGCAGGACTCCCCAGGGCCAGACCCAAGCACGAAGACAGTGAGGAATCAGATCAAGTTTCTGAGAGTGGGAGAGTGTGGAGAGAAAGAAATCCTACTGGAACACTGACTTGATGCTTTAAAAAAAATTATTTAGTTTTGTTGGAAAGTCAGATATGCAGAGAGAAGGAGAGACAGAGACAGATCTTTCATCCACTGGTTCACTCCCCAAGTGACCACAACAGCTGGAGCTGAGCAGATCTGAAGCTAGGAGCCTGGAGCTTCTTCTGGGTCTCCCACATGGGTGCAGGTCGCAAGGCTTTGGGCCATCTTCAGCTGCTTTCCCAGGCCACAAGCAGGGAAGCGGGGCTGCTGGGATTAGAACCAGCGCCCATATGGAATTCTGGTGTGTGCAAGGTGAGGAGTTTAGGTGCTAGGCTACAGCGCAGGGCCCTGAGCTAGTGCTTCTTTGTTTTTAATTCATTTAAATCAGATACATATGAGGACAGAGATGTCGGGGGCCATGACATCTTACAAAATCTCAGATCATAAGAAAGTAGAGTAGCAATGTCAGGGAGGAGAGAGTACGATGATGAAATAGATGCAGAGAGTGCAAAGGACAAATCAACAGAAAAGTAAGGGGATGACTCGGTGAGGGGGTGTTGCTATGGCTACAGGAAATGATGGCGTCAGGAACTGAACAGAGAAGTCAGGAGACAGGACAGAGAGGGAGAAGCAGCAGGAGAGTTTGGAGCAAGACACCCTGAGTGTGACGCCCCCTCTCTGTGTCAAATGCTTTGGCAACTGTAAAGCTGAATTATGCACACAAAGTCTATTCAGAAGAAACATCTAGTCTAGTAGGAAATGAAGACATACTCTTCAATAACTGCGACACAAGGTAGGAAAAAGAAGTCTAACTAGAGTTGCAGATAATAAAGGTGTCCTGAGTGCTCAGAGGCAGGATCAATCCCCTTTAGCTGCAGGGATTAAGCAAGGCTTCATGGAGTGTTTTAGTTAGATCCTGAAAAATGGGCCGGATTTGGATGGGTCAAGAGAAAAGTCCTCAGGCTGAGGGAAAGTCGGGGCAGAGGGAATACTGATTGAAAAACAAGTGTGGGAGGCCCCAGCAGCTCGCTTTGAAGGAAGCAAGGAGAGCCTAAGTTGGAAGAACCTGGGACAGGAGAGAGGGCCTCTCACACTGGGTGACGCAAGATCAATTTTATTCACAGCCAACGAAGGCTGTTGACCTGGAGACGTTATCAGAGAGTGGGGTAGGAGGAATAAACAGGCAACTGGATGCCATCAGAGATGATGAGGCCTCTCCTAGAACAGAGCCAGCCAGCGCTGGGAACAGGATCTATTTCGGGAATGTTAATGAGCAAGAATGTTCAGGAAGATGAGCTCGACGGCCAGAGGATAGCCTCACGAGATGAGCAGCCCTCTTCCAGTTTCACAGTGCCCCTCTCAAGTGCAGAGTGAATTTTCACCTTTAAAGCAAATTGATAGGAGCTGGCAGATCTCCACCATGTTTTGGGGGTCAGTTGATTGAGGAGTCCTTGCTTTCCAAAGTGGTCATTACATGGCTTCCATGGCTCTGGATTGAAACGTTGCCTCATTCTCCATGGGAAGCCTTGGGAAGATCGAAGGGAAGTCTTGCTTGAAGTGCCCTGAGATGCAGTTTTCCAATTGCTCTGTAAGTCATTTTATTAAACTAAAATGTTTACTGTCATGCAACATTGAGTTTGCTTCTTATGACCTTGAAAAGAGTTGGACAGTTGCCCTCGTTAACTGGGAACAGATGGGACTATATGTACAGACGGCAAGAGAAGAACTTATTTTGAGCACTTTAAAAAAATTTTTTTTTTTTTTTTTTTTTTTTTTTTTTTTTATTATTGTTGCTTACATTGTATTGTGTAGTACAGTTTCATAGGCGCTGGGGATTCCCCCCACCCCTCCCATACCCCTCCCCCCATGGTGGATTCCTCCACCTTGTTGCATAACCATAGTTCAAGTTCGGTTGAGATTCATTGCTTGCAGACACATGCCTAGCATAAAGTTCAGCGTCTTATTGTCCAGATAAGTTCAGTGGCCTCTTGGGGAGACCTTCTATGGTCTGAAAATAGGTCTAACAGAGTAAAGATCCAGTCAGTTAAAAGCCCCAACGAGGCCACAGTATCAATATACAACATTATGGAATTAATTGACATAGTATTGGGTAAACAATATGTTAAAAATAATGCAAGTTCCCTTCTTCGAAACATCTGGGTTGAGACAGTATCAATGACAGGTTCAAAAAAAAAAAAAATAACAAACAACCAAACAAAAAATTACAGGTTAAATCAAGGCAAACATGTGGTATCTAATCTTTTGGGATTCGCTCATTTCCCTTAGCATTATAGTTTCCAGTTGTACCCATTTAGCCACAAAGAACTGCATTTTGTTTTTTTTAATAGCTGAGTAGTATTCCATGGAGTAGATGAACCAAAGCTTTCTTATCCAATCTTCTGCTGATGGGCATTTCGGTTGCTTCCATGTTTTTGCAATTACTGATTGTGCTGCAATGAACATAGGGATGCATGTTGGTTTGTCGTAAAACAGGTGTTTTGGATATATTCCTAGGAGTGCTATTGCTGGGTCATATGGTATGCAGATTTTGAGTTGTTTGAGTGTTCTCCAGACTGATTTCCATAAAGGCTGTACCAATTTGCAGCTCCACCAGCAGTGGAGTAGGGTTCCCTTTTCCCCGCATCCTCGCCAGCAAGCGTCGTTGGTGTTCTTGTTTATGTGGGCCAATCTTACTGGTGTTAGGTGGTACCTCATCGATGTTTTAATTTGGATTTCCCTTATTGCTAGGGAGCTGGAACATTTTTTCATATGTTTGTTTGCCATTTGGACTTGTTCCTTTGTGAAATGTTTGCCCATTTCCCGTGCCCATTTCTTGAGTGGCTTGTTTGTTTTGGTTTTTTGGTTGTTTTGAAGTTCTTTATATATCCTGGAAATTAGCCCCCTATCGCCTATATCGTGTGCAAAGATCTTCTCCCACTCTGTGTTCCCATGTGTTTGTGGCAAAGGGAACCTGAAATGAGAAGTGGATCTGGAGGGAACCTATCTGTCCTCATGGCTGATAAGGTGGGACACGATGGCTGGCTCTGGGACTCAGGCAATCCATCCTGCACATCCCTCCCAGGTCATCCTGAATGACAGGGGGTGATGCTGCAGCAGACCTCCAGGAGACTTTCTGTGACCTCTCGCCCTGAGAGTGAGTGGCCAGGGATACCTGTGCTCCTTGCAGGACGTGAGACGTCTTCCTGCTCAGGGAACACTGACTTGACAGGATGCAGGGGGTCACTTCTGTTGCCTCAGCAGCTCTTTCTGTCTGGGGGAACTCTGAATGAAAGAGCAAACAGCAGGTTGGGGTGTCAGTCACCTACCCCCACCCCCAGGACAGAGCTCTCCTTGCACTGGGGGCTGTTCCTCCCGGGATGGGGTGGCGAGAGCACTGGGGGAGGAGCTGGATGGCTTTATTCTCAGTCCCAGTGCAGCTTTCCAGTTATATCACAACCTCAACTTTCTACCTGCAGAACGGGGTTCAGACAGGTTAACTAAGAAACAGGAGGGTTGGGCCCGGCGCTGTGGCGCGGTGGCACAGTGGTTAAGGTCCTCGCCTTGCACGCCCGGGATCCCATATGGGCACTGGTTCTATCCCGGCAGCCCCTCTTCCCTTCCAGCTCCCTGCCTGTGGCCCGGGAAGGCAGTCGAGGACGGCGCAAAGCTTTGGGACCCTGCACACACGTGGGAGACCCGGAACAGGCTCCTGGCTTCGGATGGGCATAGCATTGGCCGTTGCGCTCACTTGGGGAGTGAATCACCTGACGGAAGATCTTACTCTCTGTCTCTCCTCTCTGTATATCTGCCTTTCCAATAAAAATAATAATAATAATAAAGATAAATCTCAAAAAAAAAAAAAGAAACAGGAGGGTCCCCCACCCTCTGTCTCCCTCCTGTGCTGGTCCTGTTTTCCATTCCTTTCAGTCTGTTTTAGGTCCAGCCAAATAGCTGCAAACCTGGATCCTCTGCAGATGCTGGGTGCTGCCTCCCCCTCCTCCCTACTGCCATACCCTCCAGAGGACAGGAGCTGTTCTCCATCCCTGCAGGTGGTTCCTCCATCTCCTCAGATCTTGGCATCACAGACATCAGTGCCAGAGCCTCTGCCCCCTCTGTCAAGCACGCAGAGATCTTTGTTTTCATAGACAGCAGCCTCTTGGGGCTTCACCATAGCTTCTCTGTTTGGGTTTGGCCAATGTAGGGCACAACTTGTTCCATACCAGTTATCACATGGCAGTAACCATACCTGTGGGGAGGAGTCCAATGTCACGTCAAATATGTGGCAGCACAGAATCTAATGGGAGGAATTAATTATTTCAGATTGAAATCAGGAGATCCTGTGTTGAAGTGACTGATTGTGATGTTATTTTTAAGAATTAGGAGGAAGCCTTGGAGTCACTTATTTCATTTTTTGCTTGTTTTTGTTTTTATTTGTGGATTGTAAAAGCAACAAGTGGGTCCAGGAAATGAAATGAAAACCATATAGTTATATAGTACTATGCTAGTCTATTGTGTTCTCTGAAAATTTTGTGTGTTGAAACCTGCTCCCAGTGTGACGTTTCCAGGAGGTGAGGTCTGTTGGGAGGTGAGAACAGAAATGGAGCAGGAGGGTGGGAGAGAGGTGGTCTTCCTTCTCAGAGTTACTTTGAGAGTTCTGAGTTAACCAGATGGAACTTTGTGGTCTTGACACAGTTGAGAATCCACACTGGGACAGAGGAAAAGCCTTCCGTGAATGGGAACGGTGTCCTTATGGAGGAGGCCTGTGGTGGCTTGTTGGTCTCTTGTTCCGATGAGGGCACAGCAGAGGAGAAATTTGGCCCTACAGGCACCTGATCTGCTGATACCTTGATCTTGGATTTGCCATTCTACAAAACAATATGAAATCATTTTTAAAGAAAGATTTGTTATTATTGGAAAGTCAGATATACTGAAAGGAGAGACAGGAAAATCTTCTGTTCACTGATTCAGTCCCCAAGTGGGCACAATGGCTGGAGCTGAGCCAATCTGAAGACAGGAACCAGGAGTCTCTTTCAGGTCACCCACATGGGTGCAGGATCCCAAAGCTTTAGGCTATTCTCGACTGGTTTCCCAGACCACAAGCTGGAAGGAAAGTGGAGCACCTGGGACATGAAATGGTGCCCATGTGAGATCCCAGCATGTGCAAGGTGAGGACTTCAGCTTTTAGGCTACCATGCCGGGCCCAAGAAATCAATTTCTTAAAATAAGCCATACACAGGCCTGGCTTCAGATCAGCTCAACTCTGGCCACTGCAGTCATTTGGGGAGTGAATCATTGGAAGGAAGATCTTCCTCTCTGTCTCTCCTCATCTTTGTATAGCTGACTTTCCAATAAAAATAAGTAAGTGTTAAAAAAAATAAGCCATACATTGCACTGGATTAGTCCCAAGGGACTAAGACACGTAGAAATCTTCAAAGAAATAATAATAATAATAATAATAATAATAATAATAGTAATAGTAACACGGAAAGACAAATTGTACTTGTAGACTGAAGATTTTGTCCAAATGTCCATATGCTCAAAGCTATCAACAGATTCTACATAATCCTCATCAAAACCCTCCTGGCCCAATGATTTAAAGGTCTCAATACATGTTGGTTATATAGTTTCAATTCCTGAATTTATTTTTTTTAAAGGTTTATTGATTTACTTATTATATCGAAAGGTAGAGTGATAGAAAGGGAGAAGAAGAGAGACAGTCTTCTATCTGCTAGTTCAGTCCCCACATGGCTGCAGTGTCCAGAACTGGGCCTGGCCATATCTAGAAGCCCAGATCTCCAATTGGTGACCCATATGGGTGCAGGGGCCCAAGCACCTGGGCCATCCTCTCCTTTTTTTCCAGGTACATTAGCAAGAAGCTGGATCAGAATTGGAATAGCTGGCACGAGTGGCATTTTGATATACAATGCTGGTGTCTGAGATAGCATTTTAAACCACAGCACCCCTAGGCTGGCCCATAACAGTTAAACTTGGAAGCAAACACATTCCAACTGCAACAGGCAGTTGCCAAGGACTAAGAGGAGGGAAGTAGGGAGTTAGTGTTTAGTGGACAGAGAGCCTCAGTTTTGTGAGAAAACACTGTTATACAACAATGTGAATGCATTAGGACTTAACACTAGAATCATAGAAATCGTTAAGATGCTAACTACAAGGGTGTACCTTTTAATCATAAAAAAAAAATATATCAGAGAGTACCTTTCACAAGATAAGTTCTATGGATTTCTTTGCATACATCTGTTTTGTTTGCATAGAGGCCACTTCATAAAGTTTGTGGAAAAGAAAAACTATGTCTATTAATTATTAATCTAATGTATTTAGAAACAAAGAGTTCACACCTGCCGATTCTTTCCTTCTTGTGTTCCTCGGGGGTCAGGATTGGGCTAGGCCAAAGCTGAAAGTCTGAACATGACCCCAGAATCCCACACGGGATGGCATCACCTGTTACCTTCCATGGTGTGTGGGAGCAGGAAACTGGATTCAGCAGTGGAATCCACACATTCCAGTATGGGATATGGATGTGCCAACTGGTGTCTTAACTAATAGGCCAAACACCCACCCTCCTAAGTTTATTTTGAAGCAAGAAAAATAAAATTGAAATCCATGCATAGTTTTAAAAATAACATGCATTTCTATAAGCTTCTGGAAGTATATGCACATATTGAATTGAGATGTAAAATTGGTCTCTTAATCTTTCTTGGGAAAGTTTGAAAGCCAGCGACTCTGATTCTTTGCCAAGCTCTGGTTGCTGGGTCATCTTTAAGGTGAGCTTGTTAAAATGCAGATTCCAGGGCCTGCCCACTCTGAGTCCTTGGGGAACGGGGCCTGAAATCTGTACTTTAAATCAGTTTCCTCATTCTGGTTGGCTTTGTGCTTATGTACCTGACATCTGACTCTGTGCCAAGCATGGTGTTTTGTGCTTTGGTGCATTATCAGCTCACTAGTGTGGATGAGGGTGCAGAGATGTGGATAGCTGAGCAGCAAGGTGCTGAGGGCATCATCTCCAACCACTACACTTCAGTGCCTGGGCTTGGTGGTATCAGCACTCAGATATTTGATCCTCTCATTTCAGGATTTAAGTATCACTGACCCAGGGGATTTCATGTAGAATTAGCGGGGGGATGGGGGGGTCACGTGAAATGTTAATCGGACAGCCACAGGCATGACCAAGACTTGGGCTCCAGCTACAGCTCTGCTTCTCTGTTCCTTTGAAGCTGTTGTTCCCCAGTGACTGGCTGGTTGGCTGGCTTCCTGCTGGAATATTGGAGTCTTCACTGCTTCAAGGGATGCCAGAACAGGCTCCTGAGCAGGCTATCCGCAGGGACAACCCCCTCCCCCTCTCTTTCTTGTCTGAGCTGTTTTCTTCAGTGATACCTCACTCTTCACCCAGAGAGAGGCATTTTTTTTTTTAAGGACCTTCTATGGCATAGCCTCATTATCATAGTTCAGCAGCCACTTGGCATTCCAGCAGTCAGGCAAGAATCTGAACTTGGAAAAAGCACAGAAATATATTTCCTTTCAACCCCTGAAATGGCTGTAAGGACTGGTCGCCTTCATTCTCACATGCGCAGTTTTTGTGTTGATATGACTCCCTGGAGGGATGGACTGAGTCATGATGGTTTACTCAGAATTGAATCCAAATACCCTGCCAGTCAATGTGTGTGATTGCCCACTGCTTTGAACCAGCGTGCAAATGCAGAGTCAGCAGTGTGCCTGGAAATCTCCCGGATCCTCAATTCTTCCATTGCCAGCCTGACCTTGAATTTGCTTAGTCCTGGTCTCTTAACCACTTCCCTTCAGGGGTGCTCAGGTAAGCCTTGAGCAGCATGGAGCCATGCCTGACTTTAGTGGTGGTGGTAAATTTTGTGTGTTAAATTGGCTGGTTCACAGTGCCCAGATGTTTGGTCAGACATTCTGTATGTTTCTGGAATGGTTTTGGGGTGAAATGAGTATGTAAATCAGTGAGCTTTGAGTACAGCTGATTGTCCTTCCTAATGGGAATGGACTTCAGCCCATCAGCTGAAGGATTGAATAGAATGAACAGGAGCAAAGAGCAGTCACCAGAGGCTGGCTTTGGCCTTGGTCTATGGCACTGGCTCTTCCAGGTCCTACAGCAGCCAGTCTGCCTTTGAGCCCACACAGTGTCTCTTTCTTGAGGCTCCTTCCCATTCAAATGATTGGACCTCTCAATAAATGAGATCATTTCAGAGAGTGCAATGTTGCAGTGGGAGTGATGGAGGAGAAGGTAGATTTGGGGATGTTTTTAGAGTGTTTTGGGGGAGGATTCCTTAGAATCAGGGATTTCTGAACTGAGACTTGGAAAGTTAGAAGAAGGTGGCCTGTGGGGTGTTGGGCAAAAACCTATCAACGAGGACAGCAAACCCCAAGCACTGAGCTGGGGGAGGCCCCGCAAGGCACCTGCAGCTGGAGCACGTTGAACAGGAAAGAAGAGGCCAGAGGTTAGGCAGGAGATTCAGAGGCCAGTGTGAGCTCCGCATGGGCTTGAATGTGAAGGTATTGAAATGTCAGCAACTGTCAAGCTCATGATTGTGTTTAGCTTGGAGAAGAAAGAGAAGGCCAAAAATGAATCAGAATATTCATTTCCAGAAAGACATTTGGGGTCATGTTGATCTCTTCCATGTAATTTTGTTTCCTTTGCTGAACGGATGTAATGATGATAATATTTGGAGATCTCAGAGATATGTCCTATGTATTTATCATTTCATTTCATAACAGCTACTCAAGAAATACTTTCAATTCTGTTTCACTCAAGAAGACAGAACCATACTGGTTAGTGAGTGGCTGCTACAAATGACTACTAGGAACTATGTCATAACAGGAAAGGGGCTACCTGTCGGGGATATAAAGAACTCCTGATGCTGGGAATGTTGGAGCTAAGTTAGGGGCCTCCTTTATCAGGGTGCAGTAGCAGTGACATGAGAAGCCTGTACAGTTGTGTGAATGTGTTATTTTTCCACTACCAATTTGAAGTGCCTTCTTTCAGGCTCTGACACTTAGCAAGCAAGTTGCCTGGTGGCCTGACGGATGATGTGACTTCTTTAGACATGAGGTCAGAGACAGAGGTCTCAGGTTGCTTCAGGGTCGTTGCTGTTTTGTTATTTACATCTGTCATCTCAGAATCCAAGTCTGAAGTCTAATACCAAAAGCACAGTAATTCTCAAAGATCATGCAAATGGAGGTGGTCTACTTCCCTTCTGTAGATGCTAATTTCAATAGAAAGTCAAGCAAGGAATTCCTCTGTCTAGCCTTTTATGACAGAATCCTTAGACCTAGGGTAGGGTAAGCATTTACCCATGTCCCAAAGCTAAGCATCTAAGTGTGATCTGTGGCTCCATTTTCTGGCTCTAGCTGCCTGTTAGTACACGTCCTGGAAGGCAAGCTTGAGTTCCCAGCTGCCAGCTTTGGCTAAACCTCAGCTTGATCATTGTGGACAGAGAGAAAGATCTGTTTGTCGATTTACTCCCCAATTGACCTCAACGGCCAGAGCTGAGCCACTAGGATACCAAGTCGGCCCCTGCTAGTTAATTCTACAATGATGCTACAGTAATGATGGTTTGGATTCTGGGATCTTGCGTGTACAAACTAGACAGCAATCCCTTTACTGTGAATTCACAGAGGTGAGGACTGACTGGGGATTTGTAAAAATGCTGAAGTCTTGATCAGGAGGGAAGACCCATGGTGCCCATTTGCAATACAGAGAGCTCCCCTGATATGAATGGAAAAGAGATGTGCGTGAATATGGCAGAATCAGGGAATGGACCAGGGAGCTGGATAGAAAGTGGAATAGCCAGGATACAAGCTGGCATTCTTATGGAATGTTGGTGCTTATAGGTGAAGGATTAGCCTATTGAGCCATGGCACCAGTTCCTAGACATTCAGGTTTAGAGGAAATATGACTTCAGAAGTGTTTGTATTTCGAGAAAAAGGTTATTCCTAGGAAAAGTAGCAAAAACTCTTTCTGATTGTGGAGACAGATCTGCTAATTTAATTCAATTAAGCAAACTCTTGTTGCTTCACAGGGGTACTATGCTGGAGCCTGTGGTGGTGACAAAGACAACCAAAGGGCCCAAGCCACTGGGTGCTGCTAGTTTCCCTGGGGACATTGCCAAGAGAGTACAGAGCATTCAGTGATCATCAAAGCAAGCCAGTGAGTCATTCAACTCACCCAGCTGCAGCTGGCGCTGAGCTGAGCTTAGGCACAATTCAATCCAGGCTTCCAATCAGAATCTCCCTCCGATGCAGTCTTTTGTTATCCATCCCATTGCAGGACATTTTCAAAACTTCTTCTGAAGAAATTTTAGACTTATAAAAAGTTTGCAAAAATAGCAAGTAGAGTTTCTATATTTCCTTGATGCAGAATAGTTACTCTTCTCCAAATAAGTCCCCATCACACATTTGTTGAAGTCAGAAATTAACACTGATATTAGTCAATAGATGGATCTTACTTAAATTTTTCAAACTGTGCCACAAAAGTCCTTTTTTCTTGGCCCAGGATGCCATATGACTGAAGTTGTCACAGTCCCTTACTTTCCTCCAATCTGTGTCCAGGACACTCTTACTTCATAGGTTTGGGGTGGGTTCCAGGGGTATCTGTTTTTAAAAAGCTTCCCTCAGTAAGAAATCTGTACGTGGGCTTTTAAAGGTAGCTAATATTAGTATTCACACTAACAACATTGCTATTTCTAATGTTAGCAGTATTTATTAAGTGCTTCCTGTGTGCTTGAGCCTGTTCAGTTAGGATGTATCACCCACCCATTTAATCCTCCTAAACACTCTTGGAGTTAGGTTCTACTTTGCATACCTTTCAGGAGGAAAAGCTGTGCAAGAATGCTCATTCCCTTCTAGCTGCTATCATGACTAGCTGCTGAGTACTGGTGCTGGGATTTGAACTCTGCCAGACTGGCTGAAGTCGGGATCCTAACTCTCCTGTGATGGAGAGTTGTCAGATGATCACTGAATCTCCTGTGATGGAGAATGATCTTTCCTACATAAAAACCTCAGTGAGAGCCTAGCAGAAAAGATGTGTGGCATGAACACTGACGGTTGTGTTCGGATGAAACTCTGTCTGCAGAGTGGGGGGAGGGTAATGTCCCTGGCCTGGGAATTCTGCGGGAAGCTCTCCAGGAGGGCAGGTGGCCACTCAGTCTCCCTGGAGGACATGGACAAGGCCAGAAATCCCTCCCCAGAGGAGAAAAGGTTCCAAAAGGACAGGGGGAGGGAGGCTGGCCACAGGAGGAGTTCGGGAGGATGTGGGAGAATGACAGGGGTGGAGACAGAAAGGCAGATATGAGGACTAAACAACAATCTTGACTGTCACAGCGAGGGGTTTGGACTGAATCCTGCTGGGCGTGGGAGTTTCACAGATGAACCTGATAGGCACGTCTGACCATTTTCTCTGCCCAAGTTATAGGCCGAAGTGGGAGTGACAGATCATTATGTCAAGACCAGAGGTGCAGACCACTCACTCAGTCTGACACGGAGTCCCATTGCAGTTATCTGGGGGGAGGATGCGGAAGAGAAATTGGAGCTCTGAGTCGGAACCCTTCCCAGGGCCCTGGCAATGCCCCTTTAGCTTTCTCTTGAGGTAGATGTGAGCTCTGTTACACAGTCTCCTGGTTTGTGCTCCTACAGAAGCAGTCCTGGCAGGACAGCGTTTGACCTAGCAGTTGACACTAGATAAATGTGCATGTCGTACCTTGGAGCTCCTGGGCTGAATCCTGGCTTTGCTCTCCTTTGTGCTTGCCTCTGTGCACCTGGGAGGCCACAGGTGGTAGCACAAGTACATGGGTCTCTGCCCCCCTGTGTGGGAGTCATGGACTGAGGTGTTGGCTTCTGGCTTTGCCTTGCTCTAGCCCAGACCTTTGTAAGCAGTTGGAGAATGGACTGCGGATGGAAGGTCTCTGTTTCTCTATTTTTCAAATAAGTTAAAGCTAAATAAATATTTTTTCAAAGAAGTAGATCCAGAGACAAGGATTCCAAGGAGGTGGTCTATTTGAGAGGGGGACACAGTACCAGGAGGCTAGGATGAGTGACAGGGAAGCAGAGGGTACCCATAGACATGTGTGGTCCATCTAACCACCACTGGGAAGGGCTGCAGCCTGCTTCCCGGGGCAGGGGGCAGGGAGGCTAGATACCTGTGTCAAACATTTCTCCTATTTAACCACCTGAGGGTGAGGGATCTGCGAATGTCAGCTCCTGTCACTCACTGGGCAAGGGCTGTTGCAGGGGTGTGTTGATTCACCACTCCTTCTTTGGCTGTCCAGGCTACAAAGAATGTCACCAGGCAGAGACACACACATGCTTGCCCTTGGAAGTTGGGAGGGCTAAAATGGGATGACCCCATGGAAATGAGTGTGAGCCACAACAAAGCCTGGGAAACACAGATTGGCTGATATAGCAAGGTTGAGTGATTTATGAGTAAGCCTCATACATACTTAGAATTGCAAATTAAGATAACATTGCATTTTAATATTCCTTGTGAAAGTTAGATTAGTCACCTATGGTAATAAGAGTTTGTGAAGGGCCTGGTTTGCAGGGAAATCCTTGCAAAAACTTTTCTGAAGACTCAGAGGCCTAAACAAAGTAGGGGTGACTCCGAGGAACCAGAACAGGGTTGACTGGCAGATCCAGAGAGAACTCTGGAAGGGATCAGAGAGAATCCCATGAAAGGCCATGGGGTTTAGCCCAGGATCAAGAATGGTGAGGATTCCAACTTGCAGAGGTGGTGTGCAGGCTTCAACTTAGTCTAACAGATAGCAGCAGGGTCAAGCAGAGGTGCTTTAGCTTGGTCACTGTGGGTCTAGGCAGGACTCCCCAGGGCCAGACCCAAGCACGAAGACAGTGAGGAATCAGATCAAGTTTCTGAGAGTGGGAGAGTGTGGAGAAAAAGAAATCCTACTGGAACACTGACTTGATGCTTTAAAAAAAAATTATTTAGTTTTGTTGGAAAGTCAGATATGCAGAGAGAAGGAGAGACAGAGACAGATCTTTCATCCACTGGTTCACTCCCCAAGTGACCACAACAGCTGGAGCTGAGCAGATCTGAAGCTAGGAGCCTGGAGCTTCTTCTGGGTCTCCCACATGGGTGCAGGTCGCAAGGCTTTGGGCCATCTTCAGCTGCTTTCCCAGGCCACAAGCAGGGAAGCGGGGCTGCTGGGATTAGAACCAGCGCCCATATGGAATTCTGGTGTGTGCAAGGTGAGGAGTTTAGGTGCTAGGCTACAGCGCAGGGCCCTGAGCTAGTGCTTCTTTGTTTTTAATTCATTTAAATCAGATACATATGAGGACAGAGATGTCGGGGGCCATGACATCTTACAAAATCTCAGATCATAAGAAAGTAGAGTAGCAGTGTCAGGGAGGAGAGAGTACGATGATGAAATAGACGCAGAGAGTGCAAAGGACAAATCAACAGAAAAGTAAGGGGATGACTCGGTGAGGGGGTGTTGCTACGGCTACAGGAAATGATGGTGTCAGGAACTGAACAGAGAAGTCAGGAGACAGGACAGAGAGGGAGAAGCAGCAGGAGAGTTTGGAGCAAGACACCCTGAGTGTGACGCCCCCTCTATGTGTCAAATGCTTTGGCAACTGTAAAGCTGAATTATGCACACAAAGTCTATTCAGAAGAAACATCTAGTCTAGTAGGAAATGAAGACATACTCTTCAATAACTGCGACACAAGGTAGGAAAAAGAAGTCTAACTAGAGTTGCAGATAATAAAGGTGTCCTGAGTGCTCAGAGGCAGGATCAATCCCCTTTAGCTGCAGGGATTAAGCAAGGCTTCATGGAGTGTTTTAGTTAGATCCTGAAAAATGGGCCGGATTTGGATGGGTCAAGAGAAAAGTCCTCAGGCTGAGGGAAAGTCGGGGCAGAGGGAATACTGATTGAAAAACAAGTGTGGGAGGCCCCAGCAGCTCGCTTTGAAGGAAGCAAGGAGAGCCTAAGTTGGAAGAACCTGGGACAGGAGAGAGGGCCTCTCACACTGGGTGACGCAAGATCAATTTTATTCACAGCCAACGAAGGCTGTTGACCTGGAGACGTTATCAGAGAGTGGGGTAGGAGGAATAAACAGGCAACTGGATGCCATCAGAGATGATGAGGCCTCTCCTAGAACAGAGCCAGCCAGCGCTGGGAACAGGATCTATTTCGGGAATGTTAATGAGCAAGAATGTTCAGGAAGATGAGCTCGACGGCCAGAGGATAGCCTCACGAGATGAGCAGCCCTCTTCCAGTTTCACAGTGCCCCTCTCAAGTGCAGAGTGAATTTTCACCTTTAAAGCAAATTGATAGGAGCTGGCCGATCTCCACCATGTTTTGGGGGTCAGTTGATTGAGGAGTCCTTGCTTTCCAAAGTGGTCATTACATGGCTTCCATGGCTCTGGATTGAAACGTTGCCTCATTCTCCATGGGAAGCCTTGGGAAGATCGAAGGGAAGTCTTGCTTGAAGTGCCCTGAGATGCAGTTTTCCAATTGCTCTGTAAGTCATTTTATTAAACTAAAATGTTTACTGTCATGCAACATTGAGTTTGCTTCTTATGACCTTGAAAAGAGTTGGACGGTTGCCCTCGTTAACTGGGAACAGATGGGACTATATGTACAGACGGCAAGAGAAGAACTTATTTTGAGCACTTTAAAAAAATCTTGTCTCCTACCAGTGTTAAGCAAGCATCCGTGCTGATGTACATAATGGGGATCTTATTTTGTACCCAGAAAACTGTATTTCTTATGTTAGTGCATAAGTGTTGTGTCCTGTTTTCTATATGAAATTGAGCGCTTTTGTTTTAATTCTTAATATTTCAGAGACTTCAAATTTGCAATGTGAGGGTGTCCTGTGTATTCCTAGGACAATTAGAAATGTAAGAAAAGAAATATTGGACCTGGCACAAAGGCTCAGTGGTCAAATCCTCTCCTTACGCATTCAGGGATCCCATGTGGATGCCAGTTCATGTCCTTGCTGCCCCACTTCCCTTCCAGCTCCCTGCTTGTGGCCTGGAAAAGCTCAAAGCCTTGGGCCCCTATACAGGAGACCTGAAAGATGCTCCAGGCTTTTGGCTTCAAATTGGCTCAGCAACAGCCTTTGCAGTCATTTGGGGAGTGAACCAGTGGATGGAAGATCTATCTCTCTGTCTCTCTTTCTCTCTGTAAATGTGATTTTTTCCAACAAAAATAAATAAATCTTAAAAAAAAAAAAAAAAACAGGAAAAGAGAAAGAAGGAAAAAAGAAATGAAATGTCCTGGCAGACTCTACACTGGGACCAGGAGATCCCACACTGTCCCCATCACCAGCATTCCTGGGTTTCATTGGGGTTCACGTTGGCACTGCAACACTTCTGTGTGCTCCCAGGACACTGCCGTCCAGAGGGTGTTTTCTCATCCCTTCAGTCCCTTGATGCTGGGGAGGACGGGGACTTTGCAATTAATAGAACATAGCTGGAAAAGACACTGTGGGACTTCTAAGGCTATCATTGTGACAGATAATAGGACCTCACTGTCTCTCCCAGCACTCACTTTAGCGAGCGAGCCACCGTGTTGTAGGGAAACCCAAGCTACAGGCAGAAGTCCCGTTCAGATGTTGTAGCCAGCAGTGTTGGGCAAGCTGGCAGTTAGCCTTAACGGCCCATCATACAAGTCAACAGGCAGTGATTCTGCACCTGGAACCATTCCTGCTGAAGCCAAGGGTGACAGAGGTGAGCTATCCGCACCCAACCCTTCCCCACCTGCAGACTCATGGGCAGAACATCTTGATAGGAACTAGAGCAAAGACCCTTAATGCCTGGGGGAGAACTGTGCCAGTGCTGGGTGCTGTGCTGGAAGTCTTGACCTTGGAGAGGCTGGGCAGTACGTGGGAAAGTTGGAAGAGCTGCAGAGGAGACAAGAGGGCACTTCACAGATTATGAAACAGTTATGCATGGATTTTTAAAACTGCACCAAAAATAGGCGTATCTTTTCATTTTACTTTTCCATGAACTTAAAATTATTATTTATTTGAAAGGTGGAGTGAGACAGACAGAGCAGAGGCAGAGAAAGTGATGTCTTATATATGCTGGTTCACTCCTGAAATGGCCACAATAGCTGGGTCTGGTACAGACTAAAGCAACGAGCCAAGAATTGCAGCCATGTCTCCCTTGTGGATGGCAGAGGCTCAAGTACTTGGGCCACCTCTTGCTGCTTTCTCATGCACCTTAGCAGAAAGCTGCATCATAAGTGCAATAGCTGGAACTTGAACCAGCACTCTGATATGGGATTGTTGGTGTCACAGGCAGCAGCTTTACCCACTACCACAGTACTGACCCCAACTTAAACTTTTTGGTAGACGGTTACGTTCACACTGTACTCCCAATGCCTCTATCAACATGAATTTTGACGTTCCCTTCCAGGTAGCAGTCTGGGCCACAGGGACCCTCTAATACATGGAAAGCCATACATTTAGACTTGGAACAGAGTCTTCTGACATTGACCTGGTGGGAGGAGAATACAGGGCAAGCAGGCCTACAGCCAGGGAGAAGGGGGGCCCTTGATGACACATGTTCATTTTTAAAGAGACCTCAGCCATATATCTTTGAAAAGAACATTGCCTACAGGCTCTGGGAAGGATAAACAAAGTAGAAGAAGCAAAAGATATATATTTTTTTCTGTTAAAAAATATAAAAGCTTGATGATAAGGGCTTACCAGGATTCACTGAAGAGAGGTGACATTGGCACAGGCCCTCTAGCTGGAAATCAGAATGTAATGATAGCCAGCTGCAGGGCAATGCCATTACCGTGTGTCCACTTCCACTTCATAGCTGTCCAAGTCTGGCCAGGGGTGGAGGCATCTCGCCCTTTAGCAAAACAGTCTCAGATATATACCACCGATGTACACACTTTTTTTAATCTATAAGTTGTCTTCAGATCCAACTGTACTGATTTAGTGTGTACATTTAAAAATATATACAAACTAAAAATACCAACAGTGACAGAAGTTCTTGCATTTGAATCCTATCCCCTTCAACATGGGATTATCTTGTACCTCGCTTGAACATTATTGTTCAAAAGTTTTGACTTGGTGACATTCCTGACTACCACTGCTTTGCTGTGGGGTTTTGTATGCTCTATTTCACCAATCTCAGTTCCGTCACTGTAATAAGAGAGCTAACTGCTGTATGGGCTGACTTCATTATATCACCATTAAAACACACACCCCAGCGAATAACCTTGGTGTTCAGGGAAGCTGGAGGCTCTCTCCCTTGCCATAACTCATAGAAATGGCTCCTTCTCTCTTGGGCCTCCTCCTGGGCGCCTTACGTCATCACCTGTATCGAATTGACAAGCAAGAAGACAGAAGCAGCTTCAACCAGCTAAAAGCTTGCCAGGAAGTGGTACCCAGGAGCATGCATGCGGGTGGCCATGTCCACTTTCAAGGGATGCAAGGAAATGCAGTCTAGTTTTCTCTGTATGGGAGCTCCATCACCATGGAGGAAAGGAAAAATAGCAGATTTGGTCTCTGCCATACTCTGTGTGTTCCTTTGTCAAATTACAAATAGTGATGTGTTACCCAAGAGATATATTTGGAGGAATAAAAGCAGATTATTCAGGGTGGGCTTTGGCATGCCACTAAGACCCATGGCCCCAATCAGAATGCCTGGGTCTGGGTCTCAGTCTGGCTCCCCACTTCAGCTTTCTGCTGATGCACCCCGGGGGAACAGCAGAGGATGGCTCAAAGACTTGGGTTTCTGCTACCCATCAGGGAGACCTGGATGGATTTGCTGGGTTCCTGGCTTTGGCCTGGCCCAGCCTTAACTGTTATGGGTGTTTGGGGAATGAACTAGAAGAAATCTCTCCACCCTCCTCCTTTCTGTATGTGTCTTTGCCTTTTCAAATAAATTAGAAAATATTAAAAGAAAAATATTCACAGATATTTAGCCCTGTCTAAGGTATTCAAAACACTAAGTCTGCCCTTGTGGAGAGTGGAGAGGCAAGGATGGGAAGAGGTTGGGAGAATGGAGTGACTATCCCCGAGTTGGGAAGGCTGGATTCTCTGTGTTCCTCTGCCACCAGCCAAGTGACCTGAGCCAAGGTCCTGCCCCTTAGCACTTTGGTCTTCTCTGCTGTGAAAGAACCATGCTGGGCTGTGACTTCTGGCTTTCCGCAGCCTTGCGCTTTCTACCTTGTTCTGTGACCTGAATGCTTCAGCTCTGGTCATCACTGGATTGACCTCCCTCTCACCAACTGGAAGACAGAGACAGCCTCTTCTGTCCCTAGAACCCAGGGCTACAGAGAAGCTGCCACCTTCTGTTTATTCCATCTCTATCCACATTCCCGGGTAAGCTCATCCACAGTGCTGGAAACGTTGATTCCTCCCTCTGTGTCACATCCAAATATTACAGATCCTCATCCTACTTGCAGTCCATGTGACCAAAAATGCCTGAGGGTGCAGCTTCAGTTCTTATAACCACAGGGTCTTGGAGAGCATCCTCTAAGTGCCATCCATGGCCCAGGTCCCTGGCAGGATATGGAAGGTGTACCCTATAGGGCAGAGCCTGCTGGGAAAAAAAAGACATTAGATCTATTTTTCTTCCTGTCGCAAGCTATCTTTACAGATAAAACCTTTAGAAGCCCGGGCCTCCCACTCCCTGCTCCTCCTGCAACCCACCCCCAGCCAACACCCCCACTGTACACATCCCACTCAGGGAGCAATAAAATCACAGCCACAGTGGGCACAATCCAGTCCTGCTAAGAGTGTCCAGACTGCCGGCCAGCAAGCGCACGTGGCCTTTCCACGTGGGTCCAGAAGCACAGAAAGAAAGGAACTGAAGTAAAGGGGACAAATGTTTGCGTTACAAGCTGCTGCGTGATTTCCGGGAGATTTGTTTTCCCAAGCGAAGCGTCTTGTCATAAGCTCATCTCGTAGGCGCAGAGTAGGGCGCTAATGAGCAATGATCATTGTACTCTCCCTTCCAGCCAGCGCTTTCACGTGGTTCATCTTGTTTATGTAAGACTCATCTGGGAAGAAATGGGTGGGGGGTGGGCAGAGAGCTTGGAACTTGTGCAGTCACACAGCTGTTAATGTAGTAGACACAGGACTGGCACTGAGGTCTTTGAGTTCTTGATCCCAGTGGCTCTTTCCTGGGCTGAAAGCTCCTCTGAACCCCAAAGCTGCTCAAACCCAGCACCCTCTCTTCCAAAGGAAGAACTGATCAATAAATCAGAAAAAATGCTTAACCTTATTGGCAGCACTTACCTTCCAGACTCTCAAACTCAGTGATAATTATGGAGATGGAGGCCATTGCCAGACTGACAATGTTTATTGCCAGCTATAAACCTTTCCACCTGCTGCCTAGCTCACCTGTGCAACCTACTATGTGCTATTGGCATGTAGCAGTTGAGGGTCGCTGTGACGCCACTCCTGTCCTGCAGTTCTCTCCTTGATTCCTCTCTCCCACCCTGATACTTCCCCACAGCAGCAGGAAATTGGTGATTGGGTGGTTGTGAGTTGGGTATGCAACATTTTGCTGCTCCATCTTTCATTAAGCTCCAAAGTTAAAATGATTCACGCAGATGTCAAGGTCATCAGGGCTGTGCCAGTTTATTTTAGGAGAGTCATTTTCTACAACTCAGATGTAGAGCTGCATGTCAGCTCTAATAGGGTAGAAAATTCTTACCACAGAAAACTCTGCACATTTTGAACCACAGACTCCACGGGCCTGTGGTGAGCTGCCTGATTTAACGATCCTTTTTGTTGTGTTTCCTGCATAACAAGTAGGCTCAGTTCCAATCTCAAAGGCAAATGCATATGGAGTTCTAAAGAAGAAAAGGGACACGAGGAAGAGTGATTCAAAATGCGTGTCGCTCTCTCCCAGCAAAATGAATAATTAAACTTTGGATTTGTTTTCTAACAAAAATGATAATAGGCAGATGCTGCGGGAAGTGTGGCCATTGCATACTAATGATGGGTTAAGTGAAATATTAACTTGCTCTTGTGTGAAGGGGCGAGGCTAGGGGTGGGAGGAGAGGACCAACTTGTGAAGGCAGAGGGTCTCGCAGAAATTAAGATGCATATTGTTGTGTGATCTTGTCTTAACACTGAGTTCCATAGGCCTGGGGAAAAACTTTTCTGTTCATTGCTTTTTCTCTTTCCTTCCTGTCTCTCTCTGACTCTCCCTCTTTTCACATCCCTTCACAGTTCTTTGTAACCAAGATTAGTTTGGTTGAATTTAGACTTGGTTAAAAAAAAAAAAAAACATTTATCTGCCCTTTCATGCTAAATAAATTAATAGTTCAGGGAATAAGGAAATAGAATGAGTCTTCGTATTAATAGCTAATCAGCTATGTATAGCAGCACTATTCATAGTAACCCTCAAACTGGAAACTACCCAAATTCTTATCAACAGGAGAATACATGGATTCTAGCACAGTCTTCCAATGAAATTCAACACTCCAATGAGAATGAATGGTTTATTACCACTTGCTACATATCCATGTGAACCAAAGGAGTTGGGCCTCTTTATAGACACAGAACACTAAAACAGGCAACGTGGCTCTCCCCTGTTGGAAGTGAGGGTTGTGTTTTTTCCTTGCAGGTTGACGGTAATTCAAAGGAGTGCAAGAGGGGCTTCTTTGGTGCTGGAAAATTTTTAATTCTAGAGTTGGGTGTTGGTTCCATTAAATGTATTTCATGTATAAAAAGCCATTGAGCATTTCACATTAGCGTCATCTTCTGTATTATCATTAAAAAGTAAGAAAACATCACTGGATGCATTTTTAGTAGTAAGTTTACTTAGCAGAATATAACCTACAAACATCCAGATTGGTCCAGGTAGAAATACAACCTAACAAAGCAGCAGATGCCAGCAACCATCCACGCAAGGCTGGTCTTTCTTCTCTGCTCCCCTTTCTTCTCCTCCCAGCCTCTGGAGCCTGTGCATTTGGGCTCCATCTTTCTCCCGCCCAGCTCACCCTTCAGTTCAAGCCACCTGATCAGCATGGTTGGTTCCCTGCCTCCTTCCTGTCTTTTCAGTCATGTCCACTTCCATCTCTGCTCCTTCCTGCTTGAGAGTCTTCACACTGTAGAAGGCTTCTTATTAAAGTGAGATAAGGGATCCTAAGTGTTGTGAAAGCAAATAGTTTGGAAGGAAAGGTTTTTGAAGAGGTTGATCTTGTTAGGTGAGGCAACTACCACAGCCTTACTATGCTTATATTGTTTCATCTTCCTTGACATGAGGTGGAGAACAAAATGGGCTTGCGTATGGGTGTAGAGAGGTAATCGTTGACACAGTAAGTAACAAGATGAAGCCAGGTGAAAGTAGGAGAGGAAACACAATATGACACCATCAGCATAAGGTCAGATGGGAAGCACAGTTCTTGCCTGGCTGAGAGGAACTGCCTTTCAATGATTCTCTGTGCCACCTGTCACACTCTTACCCTCCACAATGGGGTTATGGCAGTCTGTTCAAAACTGGCAGCTGACTGCAACCCTCCTCTGTAGGGGCCCCTGCCATGTACCATGAGTCACTGGGCAAAACCCAAGCCCCTCACTCCAATATGCCTCTACCTTGCAAGCTCACTGCCTGTTACCTCTTTCATCTTGCAAATGCCTTTGGGTCAGGACCAGCTATCTTTTGGGACATTCTTCCCCCACATATCTACATGGCTACCCACAAGCTGTGGTTGCCATGGGATCTCTCACCACTCTTGACTGGTTCTAGGGTGGGCTGTTGACCAAGAAGTGGCCAATCACAGTGCCTTTCCTGGCTCACATCTGCTCTACTGCAGGACCAGAAGTGAGCACTTGGGCAAGATGAATAAATTACCATTCTTCTCCAGGACATTTGCATTCATGCACTGAGAAAGATAAATGTCTTTCTCATGAAGTGAAGCTATTGCATTCTTCTTTTAAGAACTTGAGACACTGTGGTTTCTGATCTTAGCAATAGAGACACCCTTAGGAGAGAGGGTAGAAAGGAGAGAAATGGAGCAGGATAGGAAGATATTGGAAGAAAGCAGAGTTGAAGGCCTGAAGGCCAGATGGTATTGAAGTTCTTGCTTATATCAATTCCTGAAGGCTAATGATCTCCTGACGTCTGTAAATCAACCCTCTATCCCTAGTGTAAACTTCAATTACTTTAACCAACAGTCTTTAATTCTTGTAATTTTTTTTTAATATCTATTAAAGAGAGAGGAAGATCTTTAATCTACTGGTTTACTCCTCAAATGACTGCAATTCTGGGGCTAAGCCAGTCCAAATTCAGAAGCCTACTACATCTGGGCTTCTTCTGCGTTAGCAGTCACATTAGTAGGAAGCTGCCAGTGTTGTGATGCTGGTCCTAGTTTCCAACAACTTCTGGTTTTTGGAATACACAGTCAAATTCTGCGCCAGTCAACTTACTCTCAAAGAAGTTCTTATTTTGTAGCATTTGCCAATTTCTGTGATATGAACACTCTCAGCTCCAGCCAAGGGCCAGCACTGGCACCCCACTGCCCTGCCTCACAGTTTCTCAGCTGGCTCAGCTCACAGTGTTCTGTTCTCCCCATGCTCTTCCCAGCAGCTTTCTCCCCTGGGCTCATTACTTTGTCAAGGCCCATTTCCTGCACCACGCCTTCCAGAATCCGAGGAGCCTTCTTTGATTCCTCCCTGCTTTCTTGACTCCCTTGCTTCACCGTTTCTGTTGTACTCACTGCATTAAGTTGAGTAAAGGAAGTCTGCAGACCCTCAGCCTACAAAGGCCATGTCTTAATCATCTCTCAAACCCCCACACCTGCTGTCTGGGTGCCCTTTAGCAGACGGCAGCAGTATGGCAACTCAGCTAGCCTCCGCCCTAGGTGATGCTTTGGTTCAAGGCAGCTCTGTGGGAAATTGCCGATGGTACTAATGAAGGCAGTAAATAAATAATCAAGTGGAGCTCGGCTGTTCTTGGAAATTGACCATGGTCACAAAACACACAGTGCCAGAACTGTCAGTGAGAATCACACTCCAGGGATCAAAAGTCAGCCTTTGTGGCAAAATGTTAGAATGAAAGAAGTAATATTGGTCAGGTTAAGGGCTCACTGCAGCCACATCTCAGACGTGAGGCCAGGTCAGACTAGTGTGATGTAAGTGGCTTTGTTTTTTGAAGTCTTACTATTTATTTATAACATCACATGGCCAACTAAACAGATAGTTCAGTCTGCTCTTAAATATATGTGTTTTACAGACATGGTTTGTTTTTATGAGATGTAATTTTTTATGTGGATTCCCACATTGGTACCAGCTTTTTAAAGATAGGAATCATGGTCTTTCTGTAGTATTCGTTGATGTCCTTTGCATGCACTATGATCAGGTTTTCTGCTTAGATGCTCCCCTGGGATAATGGTGTAGAACCTCCCCTCTGTGCGGGGTGAACAGCTGGGGGTCTGGCAGCTAATTTTAGCTAGAGAAAGAACCACTTAGGCTTTTCACACTCCAAAGTGGCTTACTCCACAAAGTACAAAACTCCAAAGTTTTGCAACATAAGTAGCTTTTATCTTTCCTTCTGAATTGAATGTTATAAAAGACCCCAAAGTATACTCATTGAGCAGTTGGATGAGTAATTCTTTTTTTAAAAAAAGATTTATTTATTTTTATTACAAAGTCAGATATACAGAGAGGAGGAGAGACAGAGAGGAAGATCTTCCATCTGATGATTCACTCCCCAAGTGGCTGCAATGGCCGGTGCTGTGCTGATCGGAGCCAGGAGCCAGAAACCTCCTTCAGGTCCCCCACACAGGTGCAGGATCCCAAAGCGTTGGGCCGTCCTTGACTGCTTTCCCAGGCCACAAGCAGGGAACTGGATGGGAAGTGGGGCTGCCGGGATTAGAACTGGCGCCCATATGAGATCCCGATGCGTTCAAGGCGAGGACTTTAGCTGCTAGGCCATGCTGCCAGGCCCAGATGAATAATTCTGCTTTAACATGGAAATTCCTTTAGGTTTCCTATAGATGTCATTATAGGATGAGTTGGTTAAGCTCATGGCTCAGGTCTAAAGTGTGGTTCTGATGGAGGGGTTTAACATTCCTTAGCTTTCACTTCTCATGGGAACTCTGTTGATACAAGCTTTTGTCAGAACCTGCTTAACTGTCATGCAAATGGGGTCTCAAAAAGAGGACAATGAAAAGGTTAGTGCAGTCACCATGGAAAACAGTGTGGAGTCACCTCAAAACATTAAAAATAGAACTACTATATGAGTTAACAATCTCACTACTAGGCATAAATGGAAAGGAAAGGAAATCAGTATGTCAAAGAGACAGCTCCACTTCCAAGTCCATTGCTGCTTTCCTCATAATAATCAAGATGTGGAGCTAACTGCAGTGCGCCTCAACGGATGAATGGATAAAGATGTGTACCTGAATGCTCCTTGACCTTTGATGGTGTTATGTCCTGATAAACATGTTTTAAGCAGAAAATATTGTTAGTAAAAAGTATATTTGGTACAACTACTCTTTCAAACAAATAGCTTAGCAATTTGGTCCACTCAGAGGGCCGTTTTCCCTTGTGATGGCATGGATAATGCAGAGCCGGCAGGTGCGTGAGGGTGGGGGGTGGGTCAGGATTGGGAGAGAGGATCATGCTGCCTAACACTAGCCCAGGAAATGATCAAATGCAAAATCCAAGAGTGGTTTTATAGAATGCATATTGGCTTTGTACCATCATAAACCTGAGAATTGTAAGTCAAACCGTCCTAAGTTGGGGACCACTTGTTTATAGACAGTTGGAATCCTGTCCAGCCTTAATGAAGGAGGACATCCTGACATTCGTGATGACATGGGTGACCCTGGAGAACAGGGTGCTCAGTGAAATAAGCCAGGCATAAGAAAATAAACACTGCATGACTCCACTTACAGGTGGAGTCCAGAGCCAATAAACTCAAGCAAATAGAGAATAGATGGGGAGACTGGGGTGATGCAGGTAGAAAAATCTAATTTTCAATTAGTAAATTAGTATAGTCATGGTGGAAAACACTATGGCATTCTTCAAAAATCCCAAACTAGAGCTGCCATATAATCCAGCCGTCCCACTCCTGGTTGTGTATCCAAGGGAAATCATGTCAGTTTGTCACAGAAACATCTGCACCCCCACATGTACTGCAGGACTGTTCATGATAGCCAAGAAACAGAATCAACCCACTGATGAATGGATGAGGGAAATGTGGTACATACATAATGGAGTACTATGCAGCATTGAAAAGGGTGGAATCATACTCTTTGCAGCCACATGGATGAGCTGGAGGTCATGAAGTGAAAAATTCAAATACAAAAAAGACAGCTATCCCTGGTCTTGGTCTTACTTGTAATGGAGAAAAAAAAAAGTGATGCTGTAAAAGTTGAAAACATAATGTTGGTCACAAGATGCTGGGAAAAAAAATGATGAAGGAGTGAGGAAGAATGGATAGGTGGGTAGAGTATAGCTAGATGGGATTAAGAAGTTCTGGGGGCTCTATAACACAATAGGATGATCATAGGTAATGTTAATATACTGTATTTTTCTATACATCATAAAGCAAATGACTGGGCATTATACAATGTATACATGAACCAAAACATGAACTAATACTTGATACATGTACAATTTCTATGTGTCTTTAATTTTTTTAAAGAATTGCTTATTTTTCTATTGGAAAGGCAGATTCACAGACAGAAGGAAAGACAGAGAGAAAGATCTTCCATCTGCTGGTTCACTCCCCAAGTGGCTGCAATAGATGCAGCTGAGCCAATCTGAAGCCAGGAGCCAAGAGCCTCAGGCTTTGAACCATCTCTCACTGCTTTCTCCAGCCATAAACAGGCAATTGAATGAGAAGTGAAGCAGTTGGGACACAAACCAGCACACATATGGGATCCTGGTGGTTGCAGTTAGAAGACGAGCCATCATGGTGGACCCGTTGCCTTTTAAAAATAAAAATTTCAGTTAGGAGGAATAATTGAAGAGATAATGGTTTCCATCATTAATAACAATGCATTGCTTTCTTGAACTTTGTTAAGAAAGTAGATTTTAAGTGTTCTTACCACACATGAAATTAGTGTGTGAGGTTATATAAATATTGAACAGCTTGATTTAGCCATTGTGCAATTCATACGTGTTAAAACACCATATTGTTGGCCACATATACATTTTTAAAACTTTTCCATTAAAACAATCTGAAAAGAGAATGAGAAAAGAAACCAGTGATTATAATCCAAGAGCATTTCCTTAGATGACAAGCTTGGTTTCCAACATGAGTGGCACCAGATTTATGCCAATGAGCTGGCATTGATGGAAAGCTTCGTTCACGGCTCCCAGCTGAGAACTGCCTGGCCTGAGCTTGTGTTGGGTAAATGGGCGGGGGGGGGGGGTACCGTGCTACCAGGTAGGGATGGAGCCTGCAAGGTCTCAGCCCAGTGGAAAGCTGAGGCTCCAAATAACACCAAGATTTTCTATCTCACAACTAGGGCATTCTGGTGAATGGGAACAATGAACAGGCCACCAGCAGCATGTACCTTGCCAGTGGGGATGAACCCCCACTCACCAGGGGTGCCCCATTTGTGTAAAGGTCAAGGAGCCATAAGCATTTAGCATCATAGGCAGCGGCACAGTTGCCCTCTACCTGCTTCTAAATGCCCCAAGAGGCCCTTCCAGGTAAGGAGACACATTGGCTTTGGTTCTAAGTCCGCTGCCTTGTTTTGCTATCACTTGGGTGCCAGGTGCAGAGCCCACAGCTAGGCCCAGAACAGTGTTGGATGCTCACTGCCCAGTTGGTCAGCACTCCCTACTCTGACTCCTCCGGTGCAGTCCTCCTGAGTCTGCCTAGCTCACCCTTCTGAAGTCTGTGTGGATTGGAGCACAAGGGACAGCCATTGTGTTCACTGAGCTCTGCTCCCAGTGGGCACAGCACGAAAGCACACAGCACCTGCCCCCTTCCAAATGACTGAGTCAGACAACCCAAAAGGCTTGGTGGGGCTTACACAGGAGTGTCTCTCCTGCTGCTTTCTGTCACCTTATTGCCACAATCTGGGACTCCCTTAACCGCGTGTGGGTGCCAGAAGGTTAATGAGTCCCTCACCCTGTCCCACAAGGTATCCAGAAGCCCACTCAGCAGCCTTCCTGGAAAGTGTCTGCTTGCCTGACACTGGGTCAACAGATGGCAGATACAGTGAGCCTCCGGTAGATCTGGGGTTGAGTCCTAGCATCGGCCTCGTGCCAACTCCCCTGTCAGTCACCTCTGATCTGAGCCTCAGTTTTCTCAGGTAAAAATGGGAATGATGACAGTGCAGCCCCTCCTGAGAGTTCGGAGCTTAGGGATGTAAAGCCTCACTGGGTTGATCCTTAATATGGGAGGTGATCGCAGGTGGCGAGCACGGCTGGCAGCCTGGTTCTGCTCGCATGGTAGGGATGTGGAGTCAAATGCATCAGAAAGCATATGTTCCTGCCAACTCTGGCTTCTAGCATTTTTTTAAAAAGCATTTTGATTGTATTTGTTTATTTTATTTGACAGATAAAAATTGTGTATGTTTATTGTTATATAACCTGTTCTAATATGATTATGTAATGGCTAAGTCAAGCTGATTAGCATATCTATTACCTCATACTTTTTTTTTTTCCTGGTGAGAACACTTAAAAAGCATGGTCTTACCAGTTTTCGAGTGTTCAAAACTTTGTTATTGGGCCTGGTATGATGGCTCAGTAGCTAAACCCTTGCCTTGCAACAGCTGGGATCCTGTATGGGTGTTGGTTTGTGTCCCAGCTGCCCCACTCCCCATCCAGCTCCTTGCTTATGGCCTGGGAAAGCAATTGAGGAGGGCCCAAGACTTGGGACTCTGCACCCACGTAAAAGACCCACGTAAAAGAAGAAGCTCCTGGCTTCAGATTGGCTCAGCTTCAGTTACTGCAAACACTTGGGGAGTGAACCAGTGGATCTTTGTCTCTCCTTTCTATAAATCTACCTTTCCAATAAAAATTAAAAATCCTAAAAAAAAAAAAAAATTAACTACCATTACTATATACAACAGACCTGTAATCTAAGTAAATATAAGTATCATGAAATGGAATCAAATCATTTCAAAATAACACCTGTGGTTTTACTTTTATGCCTTGGTTCATCGTTTCTCGTCCTGGAGTCCTGGTTTGGGAAGAAGGTGATGGAACAGCACTACTCTAACGTGATTGGTCCCGCATAAAAGACCACGGAACACAAAATACAGGCCAGCTCAGCTTCTTGAAAACTTGCATTTCACCCTTGCACTCACTCAATTCACCAGCTTACTAAACTCTGCTTCAGTGAATTTTTTAGTTCCTTATGTCTGCCAAGTAAGCATTTCACTTTAACATCATCGGAGCTCCACCTAGTGGTAGTTAGGGACAATTGCAAGGACCCAAGGCCCACCCCATCCCCACCCCTGCTTCCTGCTTCCTGCAAGTCTTGGTCCTTAGGAAAAGTGGGACAGGTGTAATGAATGCTGAGGGCGGGATGAATCAGCAAAACCAACTCAAGATTTGGGCTCTGAGTTGGATCCTGAAATAAAATGACTAACACAGACTGCTGAAAAATGGGTGAATGTTTTAGGTGTGAGGTGTGTCATATTCCCCAAGCTGCTGATTCAGAGTTGGGCACAGTTGGTGAGGAAAGCCATTATTCAATGACGATAGAGTGCCCCTGCTGACCAGCTCAGTGTGGTAAAAGACCACTTGTAGGGATCTGGAACGGTGGGTGGAAAGGTTGACTTTTGATGTGTTGTCCTAAGATACCTGATAGGTTTGCTACTGGCTACACAAGTCAGCGGGGTTCTCAGCTCCAGAAGTGCTGTGAGCCCGGGTCCTGCTCTGTGGGCTGACAGATGAAGGGGATGCTCTCCTTTTAGTGATGCTCCTGTTGTCACCACCCTTCCTCCTGGCTTCCATGGGGGCTGTGGGTGTGGGTGAGGGGACACGGAAGGGTTAGATGTGTGAGTTTGGGACTCTGATAAGTCCTGTTGGTATTTTGAGGATGGTATTAACTTCATTCTTACCTGTCAACTTGCGGGAGCAGCCCCCGCGCAGGCAGCTCCTCTCCAGTGCTTGCGGGGAGGAGCAAGTGGTGCAGTCCGTGTATCAGCCGTGTGTACCCCAGCACAGAGCGACTCACTAGCAAGTAGCATTTCTAGCAAAACCTTCCCCTCACATTGTGGGAGAACCTTCAAATCCTGGCCTCATTCCACACACCTGCACAGCCTTCTATTACCACAGCAGCTGGTTTTTATTTGTGAAGCTAAGAGCAACGAGTCAGGCAGCTATGGCCTAATTGTCCAGAGTCCTTGAGGGGTTAGAGGTAGGAATTTCTCTAGATTGAAGTCGGAGTCAGAAGGTGAATGTTGAGCTCTGGGACCAGTCACTGGTTTGCAGTGCTGGTGGTCCACCTTTGCTCGGCCAGTAACATCATCGTCTTGGAGCACTCTTGCTGATGGTAAAGGGGGCTCCAGTTAGTTGTGGGTCGCTATGTTCCGCACCGGGGGGGTGAGGTGGGCTGAGGTTCCTGGCAGGACATGGTGTGTCTTGTAGTCATGGACCTTGAGGGGCCAGCTGCTCCACTCCCTTAATTTGGTGAATGATGAACATTGCCGCAAGCTGATTTTCAAAAAAATTCTTTGAGCTAAGGGAGGGAGGTTGGAGAAGGGGGAGGCTAGGGCCTGATGAGACCTAGTGTTTGCAAAGAGGCTGGGTTTTACCACCTTGCTTTATTTCTCTCTCTTCTGCACCTTTGAGTCACTCGTTGAGGAACTCGTTGTTCCTAAGGCCCCTTTGACGTGACACTCATGTAACAGGATATTAAACACAACCTTTCGTTTTGCCTGAAAGCTTTTCCAGAAGCGTCAGAGGCCAAGAACAACAGGTGCAACGTTGCCAAAGCAGCAATGCTGAAAGCAGGTGCAGCTCTTTGTGCATCAGCCACAGGCAGGTATTTAAGCTACCTAACCCAGCCCCGCTGCTGGACCCGACCTCTCACCTCCTATTTGGGTTTTTGTTTTTCCTTCCCCTGGAGCCAGAGAAGGGTCCGCACAGACAACATCTCCTGCGAAGAGGGCTCAGCTACACCCAGAAGGCTTTGCCTTCCACCCAGACTTCTTAACCATACTCGCAAGATTCTCCGGGGGAAGTGCTGTGAGTTGAGCTCTTGAAGGCTCGTAGTACTTGAAGTGCTAAGGCAGTGGGACCAAGAGGGTGGAAATGTGGTCCAATTACGGGCTCTAGGAGGTGGACATGGTGGGAAGTTGTTGGTTCCCTGGGGATGTGGTTCCTATGAGAGGGTTGGTTATCAAAAGCAACTTGGGGCTAACCCTTCCCTCTGCTTCCTGGCCCAGCAGGTGACCTTGCGTTGATCTGGGCTCTGCCACTGCTGTCTGCCACCGTGGGAGGACACCAAGCTGACGAGATTACCTGAGCCTCTATGTGCGCCTCCTAAACTGTGAGCCCAAAAACTTTTTTTCTTTTCCTCCTTTTCCACTCAATTGCCTCTTTTGAGAAAAGGAGAATGTCAGCTCCCGAGGGAGGCCCAAGCTGGAGGAAAGTTTCCCTTGGATGGGAATCTAGACATTTGACTTTAGACTGAACTGAACATTTTGACCTGACTGTAGTCCGAGGAGCTATTATTACCTGGACGAGCTGTGACGCAGGATTTCACTTGAGGGATGGGGTGGGCAGGAGGAGGGAAGGGATTCGGATTTGAGAGGAGACCACGCAGCTCCTCTGCTAAACTGGTAACAGATGTGTTCAGCCCGCCGTTGTGCGTTTGCTCTACGTTGAGGAGTTGGCTCTCATCCTGGAATGTCTGTTGGCCAGGGTCTATTCTAATGCTGTATGTCTGTATGCGCTGGGGATTGTCGTGCACGATCCTGTGATACATAACCACAGTACAAGGTAAATGTGGTTCTTTCTCATAATTTCTTGGTTGCCTGTAGTGCAGTAAGATGGTAAATGTAATGGAAGGACTTTGAGGAACATGGAACTCAAATGCAGCTCCATTATTTCCCATCTCAGTACTTCACTTTGTGAAATCTTGGTTTCTCAGTCTGTACAATGGGTTACCTGGGAGAGTTGTCAGGACAGGATGAAATGTAGGATATAGGGAGATCCAAAATTCTATCAACACTAGTACAGCCCTTCACCCAGGACAGTAAATGTGACTCCTGTTATTGAACAGGGCAGAATTAAATGCTGTGGCAGCTGAATGGTGCACAGTGTCTATGTCCAAGAGCTGAAGTGGCGGGGATGAGATGGAACTGTGTGCAGGTGTGGCAGGTGCTGTTTGCCAGGAGGGCTGTGTGCTTGTCAAAGCTTTAGCTGACTCCTTTCTTGACAAGATGGACAATGAAGGAGGATGTGGGCATTCTCGGGTGCAGTGGTGATGGGAAGAAGAAGGAAACATGGCGTCTTTCCTGAGGACGATGCAAGAGGGAAACATGCCCTTTCCCTTGGCTCACTGTCCCTTCCTTTTCAAGCTTCCCTCCATTTTGGATGAAGGCCCCTCCTTATCTGATGGGCACCATGCTGAGAAAGTCACACAGGCTCTGGTGTGCTACTGTGAGTCCACTCATGCCACCAGGAATGTGTTCTAACCAAAAGGGTGGCTTCTAGAAGTCTCTTGGGGCTTTGTCTGCTCTGGTGCTCTGCAGAGTGGTTTGGGCATTGCACTTAGATGGCGATCCCGGGAGACAGGACACTGAGACCTGCAGGCAAGTGAAGGTACGGGAGGCGGGCTGGTGAATATAACAGGGCAAGTCAAATTTTAAAGGATCCCTGCAAATGGAAACCTCGGGTCTGTGCACTGGAGGAAAAACACAAGGTTAACTGTAATCTTAGGTATGTTAAGAATATTATAAAGCCTACAATGGAGGATGTAAGTGTTGCTCAATCTTGGCAGCTACATGAGGTCACGTATCTGAAGACAAAGAGCTGTGAGTGGAAGGGTTTTGTGAGATTTTCAGGTAAACTCACTAAAAAAAAGAGCTGAGTAGCCAAGAAGTGCATGTTTTTGTCCTTTTGTGTTGCCTGGGGTATGGCTGCAACAACTAGTACTCCAGCAGCCATCCTAGGCCATACTGTGACCCCCAATGAGAGAAGCCATGTTCTAGAATGATGGAGCAGAAAGACCAAGAACCCACATGTCTAAAGACCGATGAGGTTTCCTTATTACTTACCTAGAATTGAATGCTTTCTGTGCTCCAGACAGAGTTGATAGTGAAACAACAGAGGGCTCTTACAGTGGTGAGAGGCTGGGGCTGCTTGCCATGTTAGACAAGTTGCTGGGATGGGGGACACTGACACAGAATGAAGTGGGGTTCTCCAAATTTCTGAAAAAGCAATCTTGAAGAGAGTTTACATTGTGGTAGTGCTCTTGTAATCTTAGACAGCTGCACTGATTTAGATATTTTGTTATTAAGATTACTCAAAATTCTTTCATTTTTTGAGAAAGTGATCTTCCATCTGCTGGTTCAGCCAGGCAGATGCCAGGAGCCCGGGAATGAATCCAGGTCTTCCATGTGGGAGGCAGGGACCCAAGCACTTGAGCCATCATCCATTGCCTCCCAGCGTGCACATAGCACAAGTTGGAATCAGAAGGAAGACGAAGACCCGAACCAGGCTGTGCAATGTGGAAAGTGGGCATCCAAAGGGGCGTATGAACACCTTTGCCAAGGCCCTGCCCCTACTCGGTGATCTACACGGGCATCTCAAGGCTTGTAGAAGGCAAGTTGTCTACAAAGATGACTCAAAAACAGTCAGACAGGGATTGAAATCCAAGTGCGTTTGTTTCCAAGCCTGATGTCTGATCGATTTGTCTGTCAAAGGGCAGGAGGCAGCAGACGTAGTCCTCAGTGAAGCAGCTAAGAGGGCGTCAGAAGACTAGCTTTGAGCAGAAGGTGAGAAGGCAAGGGGCGGGAAGGAGGGGAAGAGTTGTGGGAGAGGACAGCTGTTCAGGAACAAGGTTTGCAGAGTGGCCAATAGTGACCTGTAATGGAACTATTTCAGTAGAAAACCTTCCTGGCTTTAATTATTTAACTTGAATCTCCCCTCCCCCCACCTCATGGCACTTTTGTAAAAATCTTTCATTTTTATATATCTATTATTGAGATTTACATTAAAAATAGATTTCAGCAACTGTTAGGTGGTATAATTATTCCTATGACATCAGTAGTACATCCAGTACCAATTTCCTTTGTTGTCAGTCTACCAAATGCCACCAAGAATGGCACAGTGTGCAGTGGCAGCAGCTGTTTCTGCAGACTTAAGTATGAGGATGAAGCTCCTGGCTTTGGCTTGGGCCAGAGCTGGTTTTTGTGGCTGTTTAGGGAGTGAATCAGCAGATTGAAGATCTCTTTGCTTCTGTCTCTTCCTTTCTGTGTTTCAAATAAATACATCTCCTTAAATGCACACATTATTCATGACCTGTTTTTTATAGGTCCCACCTTCCAGCACTGTGACAATGTCATTACATTTCAACCTAGGTTTCAGAAGGAGCAAATCATAACACCTCTCGTTCCTCCTGCCCTGCTCTTTGTCCTCTTCACCTCTACACACCTGTGCATTGAAGCAGCGGGAGGTTTGCTTCCATAATTGCCACTGGCAAATAAGGCTGCTCAGCCTAGCAACGGTTGGTGCCATGGAGCGCTCCTGGGGAGACGAAGACTGATTGTTTTTGAGTTTGAACAAGGAATAGGGCTGTATTAGCACTGTGTCTTGGGACCAAGAGGTAAGAAAGGAGTGACTGTGAAAGGAGACGTTTGTTGTTTGTAGTTTGTAGAAGAGCGGTCGCTAAGGGAGTGTGTGGCAGATGTGGGCAGGAAGATCAACACTAGCTTGGTTCTGGTTGGTCATGCTCGCTCTCTCCTTTCTCTTTTTCTCAATATTTGCCATAGTGATGCCTGGCTTGGTGGAGTAGAAATTGGGCAAATGTACTTTTGGATTTAGAATGAAGCTGTATGCTTTCTGTTTAATGAGTTGCATTTCTTCAACCAGTGGGGTAACAGATGAATCTGTTATGCTGCTGAAGAAGAATGGTAGAGTGCCATGCCAGTTAAGCCACTGGTGCTGCATGCGACATGGGGCTCCTGGGCTGGAAGGACAACTTTCTGTAGAGGAGAGAAGACTTCCTGTGTGCCTTCTTGAAGCCGTGCACCCCAGACTTTGCTGCGTTGCTTCATTTAGTCCTTATGGCTTTGAGATAAACATCATCTTATGCATTTATGGAATCAGGAGCTGGGATGTCAGGTTGGTAAAATTCTTAGACCACACTGTGACTGGAGGTGAGGCAGATTTACATCTACTTTTGTTTCTCTTTGCTTTCAAACACAGTCTGCTGGATCATGGATCTGCCAGGAGGGGAAGGGGCATTAGGTAACATGCAGACCCAAAAGTCATCCTCATCGTACTTTATATGGCAGAATGTTTTAAAGCCTCCCCTATCATTGCAATAGTGCAGAGGATACAGGAGTTTAACTCCCAACTCCTACAGTGTCAGCAGGACACTGCCTTTTTTCAATAGTCATCTGGGACAGACACAAAAATAGCAAGGGCAAAGGCAGTGCAGTAGCTGAACTCTCAGTGGTTGAATTAAAATATGTTAAAGGAGAAGGCATAGAAGTCACAGACTTGTTAGTATGCGGGTGAGCATGGAGGTCCCCTGCAAGTCCCGGCAGGGGATGCAGCCTGGGGAACTGGCTGGACAAATGAAGAGACTCAGGAAGATAGAAGATCCTGATTTAGCCTCTTCTTAAATACTTGAAGTGGGGGGACAGAGTGAGCACATGAGCATACCCATTAGCTCACACCCCAGTTGTTCCAGCTGGGTTAAGACTAAAGTTGAGGGGGCCAGAGCTATGGCTCCAAACGTGGCATCCTGTATGACACTGACAATTCGTGTCCCAACTGCTCTACTTCCATCCAAGTCCCTGCTTGTGGCCTGGGAAAGCAGTTGAGGATGGTCCAAAGCCTTGGGACCCTGTACTCACGCGGGAGACCTGGGAGAAGCTCTTAGCTCCTGGCTTTAGATTGGCTCAGCTCCTGCCATTGCTGCCTTAGGGGAGTGAACTAGCAGATGGAAAATCTTTTTCTCTCTCCTTCTCTCTGTAAATCTACCTTTCCAATAAAAATAAGCCTTTTTAAAAAAACAAGCTGGGAGGCAGGAATTCAATCTGGGTTTGCCACATGGGTGGCAGGGATCCATGCAATTGCTTGAGCCATTAACTACTACCTCCCAGGGTTCACATTAGCAAGAAGCCAGAGCCAGGAGCCAGTGCTGGCACCTAACATAGGCACTCCAATGTGGGATCTGGGATTTTAAACCAAATGGTCCAAGTCCACCTCCCAAATGTATCATGTTGACTCTTAGAACACTCATGTGGTTCAGTTACAAAGAGTTACTGACTTCTCAAAGCTCATGCTTGTCTTTGGGAAAACCCTCTAGATCTTTCACATAGGTAAGTGACTTGGACAGGTCCTGATGCATTTGTTATTATTGGGTCATCTCTCCCAGGACACTGCCTACACAAGTGTTCGCATTCCCATTTCTGTAAATGAACCCTTGCCTGGACACAGCTTCTTAGGCAGTGTGACTTGTGGCTTAGAGGACTTTCTGGAAATGACTTTCCAACAGTTCCTTTTCTAAATAACCAAAATCGCAGTTATTACTACTACTATTTTGTCTTTTAAAATCGTGAACATCTTAGAAGACCTAGCTGATGACTAACCCGTTCAAGTTCCGCTCACAGCTGTGGATGTTTTTCTCAAGCTTATCTTCTGCACAGTGAGCTGGTATGGATGGCAAGAAACCTTGGAAGTCAAAGCATATCTAGAAAAATGGTCTTTTAGAAAACCAGACCTGTAATTTAGGGATACCTGGTCATGGCTCTGCTTATCTCTGAATGTAGACATGGCCTGGTTGATGCTGAGTTGAGTTTAAGAATCTGAGAAATCGGAAATGTTTCTTCTTATCCACTGATGTGAATCTCAAGCCAAAAAAAAAAAGTGACAGAGCTAGAGACAGGACTTTTCAGATTCAGTAGAATTTTCCATGCATGGGCTGCAGCACATCTGCTAGGGTCTTTGGGGACCCAGAGAAGTGACATCAAGATGAAGTTGCATCTATTTTTGCTATAAGGGCATCTGTATGCCAATGAAATTGTTATGTTCTTTAAAAAAAAAAAACACATGGAAAACTTGATCCCTGTTCTTGTTCCCACTCTATTTGTAGGTCTGTGAAATGCTATAGTAACCAACCAAACCAGCAATTTAGTTGATGCATTCAGCATGATATTTCTGAGGTTTCTATTATGACATAGGTGGATGGATATGAAGATAGTCTATTCCTTTTTAGTTATGGTAGAATAGTTTGTTGTATAACTGTACTGTATTTACTCCTTTCCTGGTGATGGACTTCTGAATGTGTTCTTGTTTTTCCTCACATTGTAGTAGTTCCTGTCCTTGCAGAGACTTCCTGAGAAGTGACCTATTTCCTATTTCCTATTCTACAGGCAGAGTGTTATTTTCACTGCTTAGACTTTGTGTTTAGCTGCGTGTTTGTTTAGCCAAGGGAACTTGGGCCCCATCTGGGCAAAATACTTCAGTGAACTTGTGTGGTTTGACTCTTGTTTCTCTGGAGTTCCTCTCTCTGTTCTGAAAACTACACACCACATAATGGCTTCTCTTTGAGCCTAGGATAAGAAAATACATGAAGTCAAACCAAGCTCTGCCCAAGCCGGCCATGTCCAGCCAATCCCAGCAGAGGCACAGCTAACCTGAAGCTCATGGTTATGTGAGAGGGAATGAGTGGTTTGCCATTGCAATCCGTTGAAATTTGAGGACTGTCAGCTGCCTTTGCAAAAACCTGACTACTACAGAAGCTGATCACTGTAGACCTAGGTTCCTTGGGTTCTGCTGCTTCCATACTGAAATTTGGAATATGCCTTTGGCCCCTGGAGATTTCTAATGCAGCAATTTATGACCTGTAGCTCATTTGGTAAAATTGTTGAAAAGGTATATAATGAACTTACTGGCTTTCAGTGAAGAGATTTCAAAATGGGCTGGTTATTACCAGCTCTACTTGATCAGTTATTGAAAGGAAGGGATGCTAGGCAGAAATAGGCCTATTTGTTATAAGGAATAGTTTACTTTCAGCAAATCCTATCTTTGTGTCTGTACTAACAAATGAAGGCAATCATGTAACTACTACCAAGCTCAGGATAAATAACCATGCTGTCATCCTAAAAATCGCCCTATTTCCCAGTAGAACCCATTGCCTGCCTCAGCCCAGCCCCTCTACAGTGTAGCCTTGCTGGGATGTCCTATAGACAGAATCCCATAGCATGCAGCCTCGGTGTCTCGCTTTGTTCCCTCACCAGAATGTGCAGTCTTCCCCACATCCTGCGTGTATCTCAGCTGTATTCTTTTTATCTCTGGGTGTGATTTTATTGTCCAGATGTGCCACAGTTTATTCCCTCACTGATTAAAGGGTGTGAGGATTCTTTCCAGTTTGGAGCTGTCACAGATAAAAAAAAAAATACTGTAAACATTTCCATGCCTGCTTTGGTGTTTTTTTTTTTTTTTTTTTTTCTTATTTCCTTGGGTTAAATATCCAGAAGTGAGATTTCTGGGTCATATGGTAAGTATGTATTTGACCTTCTAGAGTAATGCGTGCTTTCATAGCAGTTGTGTGTCCTGCCTGCCACGAGCAGTGGATGGGAGTTTGAGCTGCTCTACCCTCACCAGCATTGGGCTTCGTTGGTTATTGGAATGGCTGCAGTTGAAAAGACTAAGTAATTAATTGGATGTGAGGGGGGTGATAAGTGTTTAAAAAAAGAACTTTGAGTATGTTAATAGGTACAGAAAGCCATCTGGAATCAAAACAAATTTTCTGAGAGAAATATTTGCCAAAAATGTTACCAACCTGCATGAATAGAGTTAGTAATAACTGAGGAGGTGCAACAACCAATAGCCCCCCTAACTTTGACTAGGCGGGGAGCAAAGCTGCAGGACTCAGACTTAAACTTACTACCAAGTGGCAGTAATCAGAGTGGAACGGCACTGACACAGAGGCAGGTATGTAAATCCGAATGGGCTAGAGTCCAGAACTAGACCCTGGCATATATGGCCAAATCATTTCTGACCATTCCATGGAGAAAATAAATTTCAATAAATGGTCCTGGGAAAATCCTAAACAAAAGTCAAGTTGAAGTGATCTGTACCCAGAAACTATAAAACTGCAAAGAAATAGGACAAAAATTACATGACAGTGTGTATAACACCAACTCCTTTAGACTAGGTAGTTCATCAACACCACACGGTCACCTCTCCCGGTTCTGGCAACCAGGGGTCTGACACTTAGGATCACAGGTGTGGTGGAGAGTGGGTGCTCTCTGCTTCATCAACTCCTTCCCTGTTCCCAAGGGCAGAATAGGCCAGCAGGCTCCCTTATGACCTCATGGCCCCATAATGGCCATGCTTATTCATATTATTATGTTGAATATTAGGGTTTTTAAAAAATCATTTTTATTGGAAAGTAAGATAGAGAGGAGGAGAGGAGGAGAGGAAAATCTCCCATAGCTGATGGCTCACTCCCAAGTGACTGCATCGGTTGGAGCTGAGCCAATCCGAAACCAGGAGCCATGACTCCCAAGTGGGTGCAAGATCCCAAGGCTTTGGGCTGTCCTTGACTGTTTTCCCAGGCCACAGGCAGGGAGTTGGATGGGAAGCGGGGCTGCTGGGATTAGAATTGGCACCCATTTGGGAGCCCAGCACTTGCAAGGCGAGGACTTTAGCTGCTAGGCTACTGTGCTGGGCCTGAATATTAGATTTTGACAAGGTGAAATCTAGGGGACAGAAACGGACACTAGCACCTCCCAGCAATAAATATCTCAGCCCTGATTCTCTAGGGAGCTAGTTTGAAGGCAAGGAAAAACAAAACAAAACAAAACAAAACAAAACAAAAAAAACGAGCAAAACGATCTCTTACCTTCTGTGCTAAACCACCTACCCCTTGTTTTTGTTTTTTGTTATTACTTTTCTTGGATTGCTTTTCAGAATAAGCACCTGCTGTTCAGATCCAAAATTGTGAATATATCCCTCAGCGACACATTAATGTGGTAGAGAACAGTATTTTGAGTTATTTTCTTACAAAACTGACTTTTCTTACACAGCCTGCTGTAATTTTTTTGGTCCTTAGTTGAGAATATGTGAAATTTTTGTCCTTCGAAAAGCTGTAAGTGCAGATTTTGAATGATAATGTGTTCAACAAACCCATTTGTGGCCTTGTCAGTTATGCAACACTTGTGGAATGGCCCAGAAAACTGGACTTAGTGTGTACATATGTGTGCCCAGTTGTGTGCAGATGTGTTAATATGTGCTTGTATGTTGCAGTCCTGATGTGTTTATGTGGTTATTGCATGTGTGTTCTCATTACATGCGTGTGTTGCATGACTGAGGTGTCGCATGCTTGTAAGAAGGTGCAGCAAACATAGAATGGCTGTGAGACTGGAAGTGGCTCATTATAATCTCTGTCCCTGATATGTAGCAGCCCAGCTGTGGAAATTCAATACACAACTAGCTATGAAAAGGCACAAGCATCAGTTATTCACCTTTCATTGAACATGTTCTGTGAAGTGTGTCATGACCTCTGAATGTTCATGTTGATGAAATCCTCAGCTTGTTTATTCCAAGCATGGTGCCATTGAAAGATGATGCTTGTTTCCTTTATCCATAAAGGGAAAGGGTAAAAAGTAAGTGTTCAGTTCCCTTTGATTTGGAATCCTTTGGCGTGAATGCCTCTTCTCTGGGATTCCCCACATCACTGAAAAGCCCTCAAGTAAACTAGTGCATGTACAGCAGGTACAGCACCTCTGTGTACCAGCCAGGCCTCTTCTACTTGGGGTGTTTCTACCAGCATCCAAAGGGCCACAGGGCTGCGGGGCTGAGGCAGGGTCGCTCCATCTCCTCCAGACAAGGGACTGGAACACCTGGAATGTTAACAGCTTTGGGAACTTAGCCAGTGATGTTTTCTGCTCAGGCACATGCTGGCTGGGGAACTGTGTGTAACCCACCCTTCTCAGTCAGTCACCTGCTGGCATCGCACACCTACTTCCTCCCTCCCTCCCTCACTTTCCCCAGTCCCTCTCCTTGGAGACCCTCCACCCTTTTCCAGTTCTCCCTTCCCCTCTTCAGGGACAGGCAAGGTCAGATGCCCAGGTGCAGGTCAGTGGCCATATGCCTGCCTTGTGTTCTGGAGGCATCTGTGGGACTTGGGCCTCTCCCATCCGAGCTGCAATCCTTTACCTGCCTGCAGATGACTGCATCTGTCCCAATCTCTTGGCCTGGATTCGTGGATGCTTCATTTCACAGTAAGGAAACCTGGGCCAAGAAGGGGCTCAGTGACACCCTGAAAATCTTGCAACTGAGTATGGCATGACCGTTGTCCTTGAGCAAAATGGAAAATTTACCCCATCAAAGTGTTAAGATAGCCTTGGGCACATGAAAGCTGTAGAGTTTGATAAGACAGTTGATTCGCCAATGAGGTGGTACCAGAAGGCAAGTGCTCCAGTCTTGGGGTGGGGAAATCAACGTGGAAAGGGGAAAACTTCTATATGGTGTTTCTGGAAGCAGGAAAAGGAAAATATTTGACTGGTTAAAGTTGAAAGCTCCTAGTTAGAGATCTGTTGGCAGTTTCTGATTGGTTAAGCTAGTTTTTATTTTACTGTCTATCCTGACCTTCAGTTTGCTGATATAGAAACTTAGGTCGCTGAAACCATCCTTGCCTGATAGACTTGCAATTAATTCTCTTTCTAAAGCAGCTGAAAGGCATCTGAAAAACTCTTATAATAAGTTTATAGGCTAAGTTGCATTTTGTAAGAATAAATTTGCTTCATAGAATAAATTTGTTGCATCCCACTGGTTCATTCCTGGGATGCCTATAGTGGCAACGGTTGGGCCAGGCTGAAACCGGGAGCCATGCCAGGTCTCCTCCATGGGTGGCAGGGAGCCACTACTTAAGCTTACCCCCCAGTTGCTCTCCCCTAAACTCACTGCAGGGTTTGTAGTGAGAACTGGAATTGTGAGCACAGCTAGGACTGTAACCCAAATATCCCAGTATGAGATACAAGTGTCCTAATACACATTTTGAACCTCAGGGCAAATGCCCATTTCATGTTTGGACAAAGAGTTGAGTTCAAAATCTGTCTTGTGATCATGCAAAGGAAGCAATGCACACCACCCTTGGTGATTTCTTACTATAACAAGAAAACAAAATATATCCTGGACACATGTTGCCCACAGACATTTTTTTTTTGCCCATAGACATTTTTTATTGGTACTTGGCACAATCATATTTTATTTGAAAATCCTCTCTGAACAAACCCAGACCATTGAAATGCAAGCTGTAATAAGCTTACTCCATTTCTTACAAAATTACAAATCATTGCAAAATGCCCACTACATTTCTCAGCCTTGCTCTTTTAAATATTTAATGTTGCTTGTAAAATGCACATGTGGGAGTAGGTGTTTCATCTGGCAGGTAAGATGCTTGCATCCCACATCCCAGTGCCTGGATTTGCTTCTTTGCCTCTGGCTCCTGACACCAGCCTCACACAGATGCGGACCCTTGGCGGCAGTGGTGACACCTCAAGTCTCTGACTTGCTGTCACTTCTATAGGAGATCTGGATTGAGTGTCTTAGTTTTGGCCCTGGCCCTGTCTTGGCCAGTTCAAGCACTTGAGGTAATGAACTACCAAATGGAAACTCTGTCTCAGTCTAATCTCTCTCAAATAGCTTAAGTCCATGGAAAATGAGCATTATATTTAAATTCCATTTTTCCTACAGAGTTTTGAAGCTCCTTCATACACTTATAAATATTAGTATTAAATATAGACCCTGGGCTAAAGCAATGCCTAGTAATTTTTTGCTTTGTAGTTATTTTTCTCTTGGCATAAATACCCATACATTTTCTGCCACAAACTGGGTAAGTGGGAAGGCACACCCTCTTGCTGGCTGGCTGAGCGAATGGTCTACACACTTCAGTGACATCATCTATGGAAGATGGGTGGGGGAGCCAGCATGTTCAGAGAAGACTCTAGTAATCTTAAAGTACCTCTTCCATGTGAGAGCAACAGCCTTTTCCTTAAAATTCTCAATCTGTTAAAGAAGCCAGCTTTGTGGCTAAGTCAGCCTGCTTCTAGGGCGTGTTCGAAAAACAGTTCTAAATAGAACCCTAACAAGCACAGAGACCCAGGCGGGTCCAACAAGACAGTGGAAACCTAGCACCTCAGCTATTTGGAGAGAAATAAGCCATGAGCACTTGTTCTAAGTCTATTAAAAAGAGGTAATTACTTTGGCAAGTAGCTCATTTTCTGCCCCATAAAGGTAGCTATAGATGGCTATAAATAAGTGATGGCTCATCATTCATTAAAAACAAGAGCAAGAGAAAAGTTTTAAGGCAGCATGTGTTTCTAGGGGAAACTTCAGACTTCAGATTACAAAGAACCAGGCACCCAGGGGTATGTCCCTTCAAGTGTGTTGGGCACACAGCGTGGTGCTGGCCTTGCTGCCCTTCCTCAGGTGCACACAGATCACTGGACCCAAATCACTCCTGGACCACATAATATCCTTGCACCTGAGGTCCTCAACTGCACAATGGGCTCCAATAGCACCTGCCCACAGTGGGGCTGTGGATGTTGCCTGTTTCAGGAATTCAATGAACACATAATTTTTAATCAGTCACATTCTGTTCTAAGCTCTGGGAGAGAGGGGCTGAGGGTGAACTCCAGAGTGCCAGCCCTTCAGGAATTCAGAGTATCCTGTCTAAGGCTTACCCTAGACCAGCTGGGTCCAAATCTCTGAAATCCCAGCCCTCCGGTGTCTTTCAAGATTCCCATATGAACTTTGGGCTAAGGACTGCTGGCATGGGCATAGTGGCAAGTATGTGGTTACCATTCACCATTACGGAAATAGAATTCAAGAGAAACTTAGCTGCAAGCCAGGTCTTAAGGATTGGGTAAGAGTTTGTCTCTGTGGGCAAAGGCAGGTGCATTCAGTAGTGCAGTGTGGTGGTCGGAGTTCAGGATGGGCTTTCTCAGGTTTGGAAAGTAAGGTACTAGCGAAGGCTCAGAGATGCAGGAGTACTGTGATATGGAAGCAATGGGGAATCTCTGCAGGTTTTCAGACTTATATTCTAGGAAGATTGTTTAGCCTCTACAAACAGAAGCCCCACTGAAGCCAGAGAACTGTTAGTCATGCAGATGGATATGAAAAAGTTGCATACATGTCAAGAATTGCTATCCTCAGCTAACTCTGCCTTGCTTGTTAGGAGGCACAAGGAGTAGAGGACAGAGCATGCCCAAGGGAACTTCTCATACTGCATCCTTTGTTCCAGAACCTTATCTCTTCTTGTTCTCAAACTAATTACTTAGATGTGCCTCCAGTTTGCACAGCCCCTTGGTGAGTAGTGGGTTTGGAGACAAGACCATGGCCCAAAAGGTCTTGATGTTGGACACTTTAAATACATTTGTTCTGTTTCTTCGTGAGGCCATGGTTTTTGACAGGATTGACTGGTCTTGTGTAGCCAGAGCATCTTGCCCCAGCACCAGGGTTTTAGCAACTTAGCTGCTGTCTGGTGGCTCCGTGGTATTCTTTTGCTCTGTGTGCTCTGGTAGCAGCCTTCTGCAGCTAGAGGTTGAAGCCAAGCCTGCTGATGCGGAAGGACATTGCCACATGTCCCGGCAGCCATGCCATTCTCCACCCCCACCCCTGCCACCTCCTGTGCACAGGCCCTGCTCCTGGGAGGGTCATTTTAGCTCTCTGCCTGGATGGAGAAATTCCCATTCCTCAAAGGAGAAGCTGAGCACTCAAGGACACACACTGGAGCAGCGAATGCATGGGTTCCCTTCCTGGCTGGCTTCCTTGATAGCCTTGGTAGATTCCTTAAATTCTCAGGGCATCAGTTTTCTCATGTACAGATGTGATCGAAGGCACAATGTGACGAATACACAGTGAGCTGCTACTTGTGGAGCACTTACAGTGATGCCTGATACACAGCTAGAAATGTGGATTTGCTACAGTGGGTTTTCCTATCCTAGCTCTAATTCCTTTTCCTCTGAGGTTCTTCAATGCTTTGCTGGATAGTTCTACTTTTTTTTTTTTTTAGAAAGTATGTGTGCGTGTATTTAAAGGCAGACAGATGGACAGACAGACACAGCATGGGCTGGACCAGGCCAAAGCCGGAATGCCTCTTTACATCACTCCATGCTTCCAGGGTGCACATTAGCAGGAAGCTGCACTCAGAAGTGGTGCAGGACTTGAGCCTATGCAATCTACGATGGGATACAGTTGTCCAAAGCAGCTTCTTAACTGCTGCACCAAATACCTGCCCCATTTCTTACCCTTTCAATTGTGATTCTTCATCTACATGTTTGAGACTGAAGGTGGAACTTATTGATCAACTGTCATAATTTCGGGTTATGATGAAAAATACTGTTTGCAGGTTTATGGTACGAGTGACTCAGTTTTATTAATTAAAAAAAACTGAAAGTTTTTGCAACCAACAACAGCGTTTTATGGTGTTTAAAGACTAAAATCTTGTTATTTCGTGGTTTGAAAAAAGGGTTTAGAAATGCAAAAAGATTTCAATATTTTTGTTGCTGTTGAAATGATAGCCATACACATGACATCATGTTGCTGTAATTCCTGGAAAACAGTTGGTTTTCTGAACACCTTAAAGTTTTACCCTCAATAACAAATTTCCACCTGGAAGTGCCTGACGGTTTATGAACTCCTGTTGGTTGTACATTGAAAGTCCTGTGTTTCTGTTGGTGGTTGAATTGTAAGTACAACATAGATGTTGAAATAGATCACTTTCAAGGGAGAGGGAAAGGAAGCATTTGGGAGTCATTCACAATCCAGAGTACTTTGTGAGGTCTGGTTCCCAGGAGGGGTTCAAACTTCAGGGACTCTGGCTGTCCCTTGAGCCTGACAGTGTCCCGGCTCTCACCCTCACTACCTGCAACTTGTTGCCCACACCTCTCACTATATCATCTTACAGCCCATCCCTGCCTGCTCCAGCACCCTGATGCCCGCTTACCCTTTTGATGCTTTCTTTTTCCTAGATCACTTTATTACATCTTCATTATTGTGTAATTTATTATCTATTTTACTCCACTAAAACATAATCTCATTGGGGCAGACATTTCCATTCCTTTTAAAAACATTTATTTGAAAGGCAGAGTAATGGTGTTGGAGAGAAAAATGGGGCATGTGAAACACAGAGATCTTCCATTCACTAGTTAACTCCCCAAATAGCCATAAAGGCTGGGGTTGGACCATTATTTGCTGCTTTACTAGGCACACTAGCAAGTGGTTGGATGAGAAGTGAAGTGAGGTAGCCAGGACTAAAATCAACACCCATGGAGGATGCTGGCATCATGGGCAGAATCTGGTGTGCCACTATGATAGCACCAGAAGTTGTTTTTTTGTGTTTGTCTTTGTTTTTTTTTTTTTTTTTTTTTTTTTAGGGGAAGGTAGATATACACAGAGGAGGAGAGTCAGAGAGGAAGATCTTCCATCCATTGATTTATTCCCTAAGTGGCCACAATGGCCGGAGCTGCACCGATCTGAAGCCAGGAACCAGGAGCCTCATCCAGGTCTCCCACATAAGTGCAGGATCCCAAGGCTTTGGGCTGTCCTCCACTGCTTTCCCAGGCCACAAGCAGGGAGCTGGATGGGAAGCAGGGCTGCCAGGATTAGAACCTGCTGATGTGTGATCCTGGCGTGCTCAAGGCGAGGTCTTTAGTTACCAAGCTATCGAGCTGGGCTCTTAACCCCAGAAGTTTTAAATGCATCTGAGGCTATAGCCCATAGTCTTAGAGTACTTTCTGGCATACAATAGTTGCTCAATTAAATATTAGTTATGCCTAAAGGTAAAAATTACAATAGTCAGCTTGAAGCCCTAATTTTGATTCTGGAATGGAATGACCGCTCATTGTATATAGCAGACATGAATGTTCCAATGACCCAGGAAAAGGATGTGGGTCTATGGGGAAGGGCTCAAGGGAACAGAGACAGGGAGCAAATACTGGGCTGGTCATTCCACGGTTACTTTCCACATAGGGATGAAGTAAAGAAGTTTTTGGTTTCACTGACTCACGTTGACTAAAGTCTCCTGATTTTTGAGGGGAAACTAACCTGTTTGATTCATGGCATTTAGCCGAAGTGACTCCATTCTGTCTTGGTTGGGTCTGCTGAGACCCAGTGTGGGGACCTAACCCAAACCAATGTCCTACAAAGTTGAACAATTCCCTCCCTCTTCCCTGTTTAGTCCTACTGTCCCCTAGGTGACCTTAGGGAATTAATATTATTCTGTTAGCGTAATTTTTGAGATGATGGTCTCAAAATATCATTCATATGTTATAAAGTTCTTATGAGTTGCTTGGAATTTTTGTCATCCCAGCCATAATGATCATGTAACATTGAGCAAACGTCTTCATGTGGACATGTAAGCCTTTTTTTTCAGATGACACAGAACATCAGGGAGACTTATAATGACCATCATAAGGATAATATCAAGAGTTTATAATATATTCATAACCAGGGTTCTCATGAACCAAACTGACTTTGACCACAACAGTCAAAAAATTATCCTCTGTAAGTAACTTTTTTTTTGTTTGCAGCCAGTCTATTTATTCATGTGCAAAAAGACAAACAAACTCCCCCCCCCCAAACAAACTATATAGACTTCTTCTTCTTGTTGATCTAGTAAGTAGGTAGTTCATCTTGGGAAATTAGATAACAGAACTACTAAATGAAACCCAGAAGCAAAAACAAGTGAGTCCAGCAGTCTGCCTTTGCAAAAGGGACCACTGGTATAATTTGAACAGTCGCAGTAAGAACATTAATTAAGGTGGTGTCGATGCAGAAAAGGATCCTGTAGGTCATAGAAAAGTCAGAGTTTGCCATAATGGACCCCACATCCTGTCAAGCTTCCTGTAAAAGCTACTGATTCTGGTAGGATTTCCCAATATTGCAGATTATGCTGCTCCACAAAAAGGAAAGGCACAAGGAAAACCCAAAAGGGATAAGAGCCCTGTTATAAAAGGAAGTTTGTTCTAATGTCTTGGGAAAAGATGTCTGTGAAGTCTCCAGCTTCCTGTCCTGGTTTGCATGTCTCTGGTTGCGATCTTAGATCTTCTGCTGAGCTCTAAGTGGCCTGTCCATCACGCATGAGATGGATCCCTAGAAATTTTCATCGAACCATTACGTTTCAGCCTCCAGAATAGCACAGCTCTTGTTCTCAGCTGCAGAGCCATAGCCCAAATATTAGGGGAAACTAAAATTCAGCAAGCAATCCTTTCTTAAGGAAGATAATAAAAGCTTAGGTGCAATGAATAGGGCAACAATCTGATAATAAGGCATACCAGAGACTTTTGTTTTGAACACAATTTTTCTCTCCGCAGTCACCTTCACTTTCACCAAAGATACATAAGGCAAAACTAATTTGTTTGCAGAATTAGTATAGTCTCATCAAACTTGGCCTGATTATTTATGTAAATGTAACAAGAACAGCAAATAGCCCCACAAGGTCTTTTTAAAGATTTATTTTTATTGGAAAGGCAGATATACAGAGAGAAGGAGAGACAGAGAAGGAAGATTTTCTGTCCGATGGTTCACTTCCCAAGTGACCTCAACAGCTGGAGCTGAGCCAACCTGAAGCCAGGAACCAGGAGCCTCTTCCAGGTCTCCCATTTGGGTGCAGGGTCCCAAGGCTTTGGGCTGTCCTCAACTGCTCTCCCAGGCCACAAGCAGGGAGCTATATGGGAGCAGGGCCAGCAGAATTAGAACCAGTATGCATATGGAATCCCAGCGAGTGCAAAGCAACAACTTTAACCACTAGGCTACCACACCAGGCCCAATAAAGGATCTAAAATTGGACTTTTAAAGACCTTTCCAGGGCAGGAAGCCAAATCAAAGACTTCCCAATAGACCATGGCTACTATAGCTACATATCTAATTGAATTCTCTTTTTAATATCCATAAAGTAGTTTAAGGTTCCTTGTCCTACCAGAAGTGACCTTATTTACTCTTTGCAAGGCTAGGTACTCCGCAGGAGAATGAACATTTAAGTTACCAGGTCAGTTTTTCCAAAGAGGTATATTGGTACTAAGGTAATGTCAACCTAAGTACCTTAAAATTGGTAGAAATTCTACTTTTCTATTCCACGTGTTGGTAATCTAATGAATGTTTACAATTATGCTCTGCCACAAAAATGGATCCTTATTGAATTAACATTTAAAGTTATAAGGCACAGAACAAGAATACTCATATCATTGCTTCCAAATTCTGAAGAGATGAGATAGGGAGATGAAAGTGAAATTTTATGTGTATAGTATATGAAATTGCTATAAACTACAGCTAGCTTAAGGAAGAAGTTCAATTTGGAAAACAAGGATCCAGCTCGATAGTGTAGTGGCAAAAAGTCCTTGCCTTGCACGTGCCAGGATTCCATATAGGCACTGGTTCTAATCCTGGCAGCCCCGCTTCCCATCCAGGTCCCTGCCTGTGGCCTGGGAAAGCAGTCGAGGATGGCCCAAAGCCTTTGGACCCTGCACCCACGTGGGAGACCTGGAAGAGGCTCCTGGCTCCTGGCTTCAGATCGGCTCAGCTCCAGCCGTTGCGGCTGCTTGGGGAGTGAACCATTGGATGGAAGATCTTCCTCTCTCTCCTCCTCTGTGTATATCTGCCTTTCCAATAAAAAATAAATCTTTGAAGTTTTGTTTTCCAATTTTTTTTAAAGAATCAGCAATATTTTGATAACCACTGCTCTATAGTATGTCCAGAGGTCCGGGATTGTGATTCCCCCTGCTAACCTCTTATTTTTCAGGATGGTTCTAGCTATTCGTGGTTTTTTGTGTTTCCAGATGAACTTTTGAATCATTGTATCCAGTTCCGTGAAGAATGTTTTGGGCAATTTGATTGGAATTGCGTTGAAAATGTATATTGCTTGTGGTAGTATAGACATTTTAATGATATTGATTTTGCCTATCCAGGAGCACGGGATGTTATTCCATCTTTTGAGGTCTTGTTCAATTTCCTTTTTAAATAGTTTGTAGTTTTCTTCGAATAGGTCTCCTACGCTTTTGGTTAGATTTATTCCCAAATACTTCATACTTCTCTCTGCTATTTTGAATGGTATCCTGTTGGTTAGATCTTCTTCCATCTTGGTGTTATTTGCGTACACTATGGCTGTTGATTTTCGTTCGTTAATTTTGTACCCCGCCACTCTGCCAAACTCTCGTATAAGTTCTAGCAGTTTCTGTATTGAGTCTCCTGGTTTTTCTATGTATAGGATTATGTCATCTGCATATAGTGAAAGCTTGACTTCTTCGTTTCCTATACGTATGCCTTTGATTTCTTTTTCTTGTCTTATGGCCTCTGCAAGTACCTCTAGGACTATGTTGAATAGCAGTGGTGATAGCGGGCACCCTTGTCTTGTTCCAGATCTCAGTGGGAAGGGTTCTAGCTTTTCTCCATTCAGTATGATACTGGCGTTGGGTTTTTCATAAATTGCTTTAATTATGTTGTGGATTTTCCCATCTATGCCTACTTTGGCTAGAGTTTTTAGCATGAAGAGGTGTTGGATTTTGTCGAAAGCTTTTTCTGCATCTATTGAAACTATTATGTGGTTCTTGTTTTGCAGTTTTTGGATATGGTTTATAACATTTATGGATTTCCGAATGTTGAACCATCCCTGCATTCCAGGGATGAATCCTACTTGATCCGGATGAATGATCTGTCTGATGATTTTTTGAATTCTATTGGCTAGGATTTTGTTGAGAATTTTAACATCAATGTTCATCAGAGAGATAGGTCTGTAGTTTTCCTTCTCTGATGGTTCTCTATCCGGTTTTGGAATTAAGGTGATGTTGGCTTCATAGAATGAGTTTGGGAGGGTTGCTTCCTCCTCTATTGTTTTGAAGAGCTTGTAGCAGTGGTTATCAAAACAGCCTGGTACTGGCACAAAGACAGAAAGGAAGATCAATGGAATAGAATAGAAGCACCAAAAGGGAACCCACACAAATACAGCCAATTAATCTTTGACAAAAAGACCAATGACAGCTCAAGCAAGTGGGAAGGCCTCTTTAGTAAATGTTGTTGGGACAACTGGCTGATAGCCTGTAGAAACAAAAGGATAGACCCACATCTATCACCATACACTAAGATCCAATCTACATGGATAAAAGACCTAAACCTACATCCAGAAACCTTCAAACTCTTGCAAGAAAATGTAGGAAATACCCTGCAAGACCTAGGAGTAGGTTCCGACTTTCTAAGAAGGACACCAAAAGCAATAGCAGTTGAGAACAGAATAAACAAATGGGACCTCATCAAACTAAGAAGCTTCTGTACAGCAAGGGAAACAATCAACAAAGTAAAAAAGCAACCCACAGAGTGGGAGAAGATCTTTGCACACGATATAGGCGACAGGGGGCTAATTTCCAGGATATACAAAGAACTTCAAAACAACCAAAAAACCAAAACAAACAAGCCACTCAAGAAATGGGCAAGGGAAATGGGCAAACATTTCACAAAGGAACAAGTCCAAATGGCAAACAAACATATGAAAAAATGTTCCAGCTCCCTAGCAATAAGGGAAATCCAAATTAAAACATCGATGAGGTACCACCTAACACCAGTAAGATTGGCCCACATAAACAAGAACACCAACGACGCTTGCTGGCGAGGATGCGGGGAAAAGGGAACCCTACTCCACTGCTGGTGGAGCTGCAAATTGGTACAGCCTTTATGGAAATCAGTCTGGAGAACACTCAAACAACTCAAAATCTGCATACCATATGACCCAGCAATAGCACTCCTAGGAATATATCCAAAACACCTGTTTTACGACAAACCAACATGCATCCCTATGTTCATAGCAGCACAATCAGTAATTGCAAAAACATGGAAGCAACCGAAATGCCCATCAGTAGAAGATTGGACAAGAAAGCTTTGGTTCATCTACTCCATGGAATACTACTCAGCTATTAAAAAAAACAAAATGCAGTTCTTTGTGGCTAAATGGGCACAACTGGAAACTATAATGCTAAGGGAAATGAGCGAATCCCAAAAGATTAGATACCACATGTTTGCCTTGATTTAACCTGTAATTTTTTGTTTGGTTGTTTGTTATTTTTTGAACGTGTCATTGATACTGTCTCAACCCAGATGTTTCGAAGAATGGAACTTACATTATTTTTAACATATTGTTTACCCAATACTATGTCAATTAATTCCATAATGTTGTATATTGATACTGAGGCCTTGTTGGGGCTTTTAACCGACCGGATCTTTACTCTGTTAGACCTATCTTCAGACCTATCTTCAGACCATAGAAGGTCTCCCCAGGAGGCCACTGAACTTATCTGGACAATAAGACGCTGAACTTTATGCTAGGCATGTGTTTGCAAGCAATGAATCTCAACTGAACTTGAACTATGGTTATGCAACAAGGTGGAGGAATCCACCATGGGGGGAGGGGTATGGGAGGGGTGGGGGGAATCCCCAGCGCCTATAATACTGTACTACATAATACAATGTAAGCAACAATAAAAAAAAAAGAATCAGCAATATTTTTAACAAAAAAATCATAGGATATCCTGGTCAATACATTTTGTAACATGCAATTTGGTCTTGTTCTGTTTGATCTTTGTAAGCAGTCTTAATTATTCAGTTTCTACATTATTCAGTAAATATCATCGAGTCCTACGATAAGAACTTCATTTGTGAGAAACCTGTACTTGCTAATCCTTTCCTTCCTTTTAAATGTAATCTTGTGACAATTTAAAAAATTTATTATTTGGAAGGCCAAGTTGCAGAGTTGGACCCATCTTCCACCTACTAGTTCATGCAGATGGCCGCAGCGACCAGGGCTGTGCCAGGCTCAGGCCAGGAGCTTCTCCCTGGTCTCATGTGGGGCCAGGGGTCACCCATCATCTTCCATTGCTTTCTGAAGTGCGTTAGCAGGCGGCTGGATCAAAACTACAGCCCAGTGATCGTATGAGAGACTGCTGTTGCAAAAGGGAGCTTAAACACCCATGCCACAATGCTGGCCCCTGTCAGTCCTTTTTCGTGCATTTTCTTGAACATGAAAATACTTAAGTATTAGTCACTTGGAAAAGCTGGCAGAAAACCATCAGTACAACACGGTGAGCGGTCTGTGGGCCAATCTTAGAATGGCCCTGGATAAAAATCTGATGAGGTTTCATTATAACTAGCAATTAACAGGAAGTACTTAGGTGACTTCTAACATTTTAACTTAATAATCAAAATTATCACTAACATTATCAGATTTCCAGGAATTTAATACAACTTCTATTGTATATACTAATGGCATTCAGATGTATATTTATATACAATATTCAGAAAGGTTAAGCATAATGTGGTAGCTGAGTACCCTAGTGCACCAAATAAGTCTAATTATTTTAATGTTTACTTTATAAATTCCTTGAGACATTCAAGGGGCCCTCTACAACATCTTGAATTTAGTTCGTGGTCCAAAAAAACTAAATTTAGAATTTGGAGCACTTGATTGAATAGGATAATCAGTCATTATGAAACAGAAGCAAATACAGAAAAGTTAGTTGGCTGTTAAAAAACAAAGCAAAACAAAAATCAGCCTCTTTAGTATGGATTCAGTTTTCTAAGGCAGTGCAGAAACCTAACAGAAGACAACATAAAGCACAAAACAGGATCTTGAGAAGCGTTATAAAAACTGTTCAAAAGTCTCTTAACAGCACTCAACAAGGGAATTTTTCACTTTAGGGCTACAGCACCATGGCTCAATGGTTATATCCTCACCTTATAAGCACCAGAATCCCAAATGGGCATAGATTCATGTCCCTGCTGCTCCACTTCCCATCCAGCTCCCTACTTGTGACCCATCCAGCAGTAGAGGATGGCCCAAAACCTTGGGGTCTTGCACCCATTTAAGGAGACCCAGAACACCTGTCTTCGGGTCAGTTGGCTCCAACCATTGCTGCCACTTGGGGAGGGAATCAATGGATGGAAGATCTTTGTCTCTTTCTCTCTGTATATCTGCCTCCCCAATAAAGGAAATTGGAAAGGTGGATCAGATTTATGGACAGAAGGAAAGGAGAGAAAAATCTTCCATCCGCTGGTTCACTCCCCAAGTGGCAGCAATGGCTGGAGCTGAGCTGATCTAAAGCCAGGAGTTAGGCACTTCTTCCAGGTCTCGCACGTGGGTTCAGGTCCCAAGGCTTTGGGCTGTCCTTGATTACTTTCCCAGGCCACAAGCAGGAAGCTGAATGAGAAGTGGAGCAGCAGGGATATGAACTGGCGCCCATATGGGATTCCAGTGCATGCAAGGTGAGGACTTTAGCCACTAGGTTACCACATTGAACCCCCAAAACAGTCTTTAAAAAATTTTTTTGTACTTTATTTGAAAGATAAGAGAGAGAGATCGAGATCTTCAATATACTAATTCGTTCCCCAAATACCCACAATGTCCTAGACTGAGGCAGAGCAAATCAGAAGTTCAGCCTGTGTCTCCCGGGAGGATGACAAGGACTCCTGTCCCTGAGGCATCCTCTACCTCCCAGCATGTGTGCGAGTTGGCAGCTGGATCGGATGCAGAGGAGCCAGGACTCCAGTTAAGCACTCTGATAACAGGCTGTGGGCATCCCAAGCAGTGTCTTGATCACTACCCTAAATACCCATTACTTCTTTGGTTTTGAGGAAGACCAACTCCTTGTTTTGTTATCAGTGCACCTTCAGCAATGAGGCACAGTAAAAACAAACTTTCATAATGAGTAATTCAGATTTAACCAATGGCACCATACATGAGATTATTTTTTAAATTTATTTTTATTTGAAAGGCAAAGGGAGAAAGCAGGATCAAGATCACTGGGTTAACTCTCCAAATGATCTCAACAGCTGGAACTGGGCTGATCTGCAGCCAGGAGCCAGAGGCAGCTTCTGGGTCTCTTACACGGGTGCAGGGACCCAAGGATGTGGGCCATCCTCTGCTACTTTCTCAAGCACATTATCAGGGAGCTAGATTAGAAATGGAGCTGCTGATACTCAAACTTGTACCTATATATTAGATGCCAGCATTGCAAGTGAAGGCTTAATCAACTATGTCACGGTTCCAGCCCATATGAAATTCTTTTCATTTCACAACTGGTCAGTTATTTCTTAAATATATTTGTTTGCTTGAACAGTAGAGCAAGTGGTGAGGGAAGGGGAAAAGAGAGAGGAAGAGAGAAAGAGATATGTAGATTTTCTCTCCACTGATTTACTCTGCAGATGGCCACTACTGTGGGTGCTGGGCCAGGCTGGAGCCAGGAATTCCTTTTGGGTCTCTCACATGGGTGAGAAAGACCTAGTACTTGAGCCATCAGCTTCTGACTCCCAGAGCACACATTAGCAGGCTACTGGATTAGGAGTGGACATACCAAGTGATTACTTGAACTCCAAAAGAAAACCCATCCTGACCATCAACTAATTCCTGCTATCCAATAAATTTTTCCTATGTTCTCCCCCTCATCTTTGTGAAATTGTCAGCAAATATGCTTCAGGACAAAAATGATTTTCTTTTTCTAAAATGTATACTTTACCTTTTCAAAACAGGTTGCATTTCTTCCACACTGAAATCATTTCATTATTATTTGTAATTGTAGTTGTAAATGTGGAAGTATCAAAAGCTCACTTAAAAACTGGTTTAAAAATAAAGCTTACTCTGGCTCGGGGGACAAAGCATTTGGACCATCTCATTGCTTTCTTCGGGTCATTAGCAGGAAGCTGCCTCAGAAGTAGAGCACTCTGACATGGAATGATGGTGTTCCAGGCAGTGGCTTCATTCAGTGTGCCACTAAGCCAGATCTGAGAACAAGGAAACCATGAAATGAAAAGTTCATTTACAAGCCTTTCATCCATTTATATGCACTTAATGATTGTGCTTAAAATGCTCATAAAATCAAGCTGGAGCATTCAGAACTTGTCCCCCCAAAATACGACATTTTGATACATTATTGATTTCTTTGAGCTGAAGGAACTTAAAAAAACAATAGATGTGCAGAGCAAGGCTTTCTCCAAGTCCGACATGTCTTTCTCTCTTTGGCAGAGATACTCCCAAAGCGACTCACTTGTCAAGGGTCCCCTATCTGGGAAATTCTACCGAACCAACTGGAGTAGCTGTTATCACAGGAGGAGGCCAGAAGCCAACACAGCGGCCTGTGGGATGCTGATAGAAATCATCATAGGTAGTCTAAAAGGGCCCATGCATCTCTTGTAACAGCACTCACTTGGATGATGCTCTTCACTCCTTAACCGCTTCACCCATTCCAGCAGGTCATTGCCTGTTCCTTGACTGACCTAATTATCACTCTAAGCAATTGCTAGCATCATGGCTCCTTACAATCCCTGCTTTAGGACTTTTTACTTTTGTTTTCAGATTGAGGGAGAGTGAGCTGGTTTGGGATACTATGATGCTAAGAGGCTGGTAGGGGATTCCTCTGGCCAATCCAACCTTTGATAGATTTAGCCACTCTTAACCCTATCAATATTTGTATTATTCATCTCATTGTATATAACCATGTAAAAACTTTCTGTCCCAAATTTGTATTTCCAAAGTGATGGCACTCCCTAAAGCAAGATTTTTAAAAGTGGCATTTCAAACCTATAGGACATAAACTGTATATCCACATAGCATTATTTGTTGAGATAAAGTTGTAGGTAGGAAGACAAAAGGGCCAAAGGTGGCGCTTGTTTAAACTAATGCTCTTTATCATAAGAAATCCTAGTGATTCTTTGATAGAAGCATTGCTTTCCTGTGGGAGAATTTCAAAATAAGTAACTAGATGCCAGAAGGCATATTTTGGAGTCTGATTGAGCTTCATGGGTGGCCTTTTCAACTGAGCTTCTGTTTCATAACTGGATTACTGAATTCAGGGCGAAGTTAAGGGAGGGACTGGACAGATAAACCCTCATGATGCCTTGACTAAGCCTGGATGCACTAACCTGGAGTGTGGAGAGGATTAAGGAAGCAGACTGGGTCACCTAAGGGCCTAAATTTAATCTTGAGTTTCTTTCTTCAGCTGTTTTCTTTTTAAAAAAAATAGTGAAATACAGTTGGCATGCCACCCAATACATACAGATGTACAGTAATAGAGTTGTTTTGGTTGTCTGATCAGACTCATAACCAACACCTACTCAAATTAGGAAAAAAACACTACGAGCACCCCAAGAGTCCTCTCTGTCTCAGATCCCTCTCTTTTTAAATGTGTGAAATGAATTTATTGTTCACTACATGGTATGCTTCAGTGAAGTGCTATTTATAACTACACATCAAATGACACGACGTCTAGACACTTTTTATCTATGTACCTAATGCAAATAAGAGAAAACATGTGGTGTTTGTCTTTGGCACTGACTGGAATGAGGTGATACCTTATTGGGGTTTTTATTTGCATTTCCTTGATGGCTGAACATTTGCTCATGTGTCTGTTGGCCATCTGCATTTGTCCTTTGAAAAATTCCTGTTATATCCTCTGCCCATTCCTTAACTGGCTTGTTTTGGAGTTTCTTGAGCTTTTTATATATTTGGATATTAATTGTTTATCAGGTGCACAATTTGCAAACATTTTCTTCCATCTGTTAGTTGCCTCTTTGCCGAGTCTTTCCTCTGTTGTGCACAAGTTTCTTAGCTTGATGTAATCTCATTTTTTTGTCTTGGCTTTTATTGCCGGTGGTTCTGGTGTCTTATCCAAGAAGTCCTTGCCTAGGCAAGTATTTTGCAGAGTTTTCCTCTAGCAATTTGATGAGTTGAGGTCTAAGGTTTAGATCCTTGATCCATTTTGAGTTGATTCATGTTTAAGATGTGAGGTAGGGGTCTTGCTTCAAGCTTCTACAATGAAAATGTAACTGGCCCAGCATCTTTTATTAAAGAGATTGCCCTTTCTCCAGTGACTGATTTCAGCTTGTCTGCCAAAGATTAGTTAGTTGTTGGTGTATGGATTGATTTCTGGGGTTTCTAATCTGTTCAGATAATCTACATGCCTGTTGTATGGCTGTACCAAGGTATTTTTTATTAGGATCAATCCTGTACCATGTCTTGCAATCTAGAATTATGGTGCCACTGGCTTTTTTGTTTAGGATTACTTTGGTTATTTGGAGTCAGAGTCTTTTGTGTTTCCATAGGAATTTTAGCATTTCCCTCTTTCCCAGGTCTGTGAAGGAGGGCTTGAATTTTTTTTAGAGATTTATTTATTTTTCTTGGAAAATCAGATATGCAGAGAGGAGGAGAGACAGAGAGGAAGATCTTCCAACTGCTGATTTACTCCCTAAGTGGCCACAATGGCCAGAGCTGAGCCGATCTAAAGCCAAGAGCCAGGAGCTGCTTCTGGGTCTCCCATGTGGATGCAGGGCCCCAAGGTTTAGGGCCATTCTTGACTGCTTTCCCAGGCCACAAGCAGGGAGCTGGAAGGGAGGTAGAGCAGCTGAGATATGAACTGGCACCTATATGGGATCCCAGCTCGTACAAGGTGAGGATGTTAGCCACTAGGCTACTGTGCTGGGCCCAGGACTTGAAATTTTTGTTGTGATTACACTGAACCTGTAAACTGCTTTGGATGGTATGGACATTCCGATATTAATTCTTCTAGTCCCAGAATATGAAAGATTTTTCCAAAGTAGAAATAAAGAAAATATATAATAGACCAATGAAATAAAGAGTTGGTATTTTGAGAAAAATAAGCCGTACACTCAACAAACCAAAAGTAGGATACAAAGGTCTACCACCCCAGGTTAGTAAAATTCAACAGAGTGAGTCTGCTGCTCTAGGGGTGGCTGGTAGCAGTTGGGGCTGTCCTCTTTCCTCATTGCTCCATGGAGCGAGTCTCTTCTGTTCTTGTCCCTTCTCCACTGAATTTCTCTCCATCAGTCCCCTGGGTACACCATCCTTTCATGTTTTTCTGGTATCTGCCTTTGGTCAAGTTCAGTGTAGCTTCTCACTATGTAGCCACCTTGGATCTTCATCTCCGTCTTCTCCTTATGTGATTCTTTATGAGACCCTAGGCAACTAAATCTGGCCTAGAGATTTACAAAACTTTTTTTTTATTTGGAAGAATTATAGGTATAAAGGGAGACATACATGGCTGTGCAAACATGTGTGTACACACACACACACAGCTTTCATCCTCTGGTTGACCTTCCAAGTATACTCAACAACCAGGCTAAAGCCAGGAACTTCATCTGATCTCCCACACGAGTGTTGGCAGCCAAGCACTTGGCCTTCTGACTTTCCCAAGCCATTAGTAGGGAGCTAGATGGAGTTGGAGCAGCTGGGACAGGAACCAGCAGCAGCCATATGGAATGCTGGTGTCATTAGTGATGGCTTCACTAGCTATGCCACAACCCAAGCCGCAGAACCTAGATTTCTTAAGCTGTTTATTTAAGTTTCTTTTCACCTTCAGGGTGGGTTACTAAGTAGGAAGAAGCTTAGAAACTTAATTTTTTTTCCTTGTCAATTAGTTGCTTAAGCTTTTCGTTTGCCTTTGATAGTCTTAGAAGAGCCAACATTTTTTGAAATCATTTGACACTTCACATCTGTAGGTGTCCCTGGCTGGGGCCCAGTGATAGAGCCCTCTATTTTCAATGTGCTTCTTAGGTGATCATTCTTGTTGCTTTGGAGCATTACAGATTGGCCACTGTAGTTCTAGGTTATCTTTACTAATGTGTCACCATAATGCTTTGCAGCTTCTGGAGCCTAGGATGTGCACTTGGAAAGGGCAAGCCCAGGCAGTTAGAAAATTCAGTTTAGAAACTAGATGTCACTTTCACATTGAATCTTGGGCATGTCAGGATGGAGGTAAAAATCTGAGAAGTGTCATGGATTGAGTCACGTGATGTCTCCATAATATTTTTTCACTGCTCAAAAGTGTTCTTGAGGCTGGCATATAACCTAGAGTCGTAACTAACTTGTTCAATGGCCTTGCTCATCCCAAGAGTCTTATTTTGGGGATATAACTGCTCCAATTAGCAGTTAGGTGCCCAACTTGTGCACCCCAGTCATGTTGCTGCGTTGGCTGTGAGGTGCTTTGATCAATCTGGTGAACCATTCCTCCCTGCCCCTACCACCTAGGTGCACAATGCAATATGAAGAGACCAAGTCCCTGTGGACTTCCAATAGCAGGAATGCACACCTCCTCCCACTCACTGGACCTGCTGCCAATTCCCTTTAAAACTTCAGCCCTTCCCAGTGACTTACCAGCCAATTCCAAAATACTACCTGCTCATTCGCAGTACAAATTAAGCCTTAGTACGCTAAGTCCATGAGTCGTCTTACAGACCAAACATGCCCTAGATTCAAAAGCCAAAATATAAGAGGTTCCAATACAAAAGAAACAGCTTCTAATATAAGAGTCGCATACTATCCTTGGGACTCTGAGGAATACAGGGGACCTCGAAAAGAGCCAATTACATTTCTGTGTCTCTCAGTGTGTTTTAGAAGTTCGTGACAGTCTCCTTTGGGTCACTTTGTGGTTGCTAAAAACTGCTAAAAAAGACAACATTGTAAATTTAAAGATCTAAGCAGCTTTGATTTGCCAATTCTCACATGGGATGACACCTCATTCTATCAAATAGAATGTTCTGGTGAGTGGAGCAAATCAAATGGACTTCAGACAGAAAAGGGCTGGAGGAAGCAGAAAGTGGGAACAAAGACTGGATTGATTGATTGGGAATTGTTTTCCTCATGGTACTAAGAGAGGGCTTTTAGCATGCTGACTTCGCCTGGAATCCTCTCTGTATTTTTGGAAAACCAGCTCATTTGAAAGCTCAGTTTGATTATGTGGCACTTAGCCCAACACTCTATTCTGGTTTGGTCTGGTCTTCTGGAGACTGAGTGTAGTCCCTAGTTCCAAACAATGTCCTCCGTGAAATATGCTTTTTAAAAAATCAATTTGCAGGGCCCGGCGCAATGGCACAGTGGTTAAGGTCCTCGCCTTGCACGCCCGGGATCCCATATGGGCACCAGTTCTATCCCGGCAGCCCCGCTTCCCATCCAGCTCCCTGCCTGTGGGCTGGGAAAGCAGTCGAGGACAGCCCAAAGCCTTGGGACCCTGCACTCGCGTAGGAGATCCGGAAGAGGCTCCTGGCTTCGGATAGGCATAGCATCGGCCGTTGCACTCACTTGGGGAGTGACTCATCGGATGGAAGATCTTCCTCTCTGTCTCTCCTCCTCTCTGTATATCTGACCTTGCAATAAAAATTTTAAAAATGAATCTTTAAAAAAAATCAATTTGCAGATGGCACATGCTTGCAATGAAAGAATTATGGCTGGATTTGAACTGTAACACTGCAACAAGGCAGAGGAATCCACCATGGTGGGAGGGCAGGGAATCCTAGAGCCTATGAAACTGTCATAAAACGAAAATTTAACAAATCAATTTGCAGAAATGGAGTGAGAAAAAGCATATGTTTCTTTCTACTGATTCACTCTTCAAATGCCTGCAACAGCTGGACTGGGCCAGGGCAAATCTAAGAAGAGACCCAATCGCTTGGGCCATGCTCCACTATTGCCCAGGGTGCACAACAGCAGGAAGTTGGAAGTGGGAGTGGAGCCAGCAGCCAAGCAAAGCTGCTCTAATACTGACTGTGGTTCCTTAACCACTGGCCAAATGCCCCCACCCCCACCCAGATGTTTTACCCAGTGCATCAACTTCTGACTCTCAGATAATATCAATGATATACACTGAGAAGAAAAGCTGTATGTATTGCTTGCTGCAGTAAAGCGCAGTATCATTTTGTTAGTTTGGCTGGCTATTGCAGTGAGAAAGATTGAACTTACTGAGAATTTGAGGTTTGGTTCAATGTGGAAAAAGGGGCTGCTGATGTGGTCTCATTTATGTTTATTATACGGAATGTAAACATGAGGTTTCTGATGTACAGGAAGCATAAATCCTGTAAGCTCATAATGAACAGGGGACACCTTGGAAATTGGTTGAAGGAACTGAGCCCTCAAAACTAGATCTGCTTTCTGATGCACAGCAAAGTAGACCTGAATTGCAGGGTTCAGAGCAGGGGTCCGGGTATTTGGGGTGTAGGTCTAACACTCTAAAGTTGCCACAGAGGGGTTCATGATCAGCTTATGTCAGGATCCCTGGTTGCTGTGCAGTGCTCAGGACCTCTCATTGATTGATTGGCTATATCAGGCTCTATAGAGAAAAGAGGACGAGTCCATCTAACGGATACCTCCGGGGAGCTATTTCCTTATGCTGGGGCCTCAGATTCTTCGGAAGGGAAACCCCTCAAGACGAGAGAGCAGCAAGCTGTTCTCTATAGGGGAGAAAGGTGACTTCATCAATCTGGAGGCCAGGGACTCTAGAGTCAGGTGCACCACTCTCTGAATTCAGTGAGCTAATTTTAGCAAGATTGATTTGCAATCCTAAAAGCAGGGCAAGGAATTTTTAAGCTGTAGGAAGGAGGCTTGGAAGCAGTGGAGCCCTCGCACCTGATGTGCCTGGTGTCAGCATCCAAGGCCCCGCAGAGGGGCTCAGATGCGTTAGTGGAACAGACCGACAGGAGAAAAGCAAGCACGAGATCATTCACCTCTGCATTATATGTATTCGTGAGAGACACAGAAGAGGTGGCTCCTGGAGAGGTAGCTTTGGATTTGAGATCCGATAGTCAGCAACAACAGGAGCAAGGACGTTCTGAGAGAAGTGATGAGATAAAGCACAAGGACTTTGCGTCTTTAGGGAAAGCAGCCTGGGAAAAGGCAGACACAGGCCAGCTAGGGGAGCTCGTTCGTGTAGCTTCCCTTGGTTCTGTCCCTAGGCTGACAGGAGCCTGTAGTTGTCTTCAGTGGTTAAGGGTTGTTCTTTCTGGTACAGGTAGGGCACAGATCCTTCTGTCTTTGGCGATAATGTCTAAGGCCTATGTTGAGGCAATAACAGGAAAGCAGAGAACTTTTCTACATCTACTTGCTAGCTGCTTTCAATTCAGCAGTTTTGTATTTGGGGTCGATGTGTCTGCTCTCCCACACTGGGCATTGAAGCAGATGACTTATGTAGCAGCCATGCTCTCACTGGTCCCCCCTTCCCAGGACTTTATTCTGCAGGAACAATGTGGTTAGGCCATTGGCCTGGCCTGTGCTTACCCTGAAGTGATCCCTCGGGCAGTTTGCATTGGTAGCAAAAACTTAACCCCTGCTGTAAGCAACATCTTCTTGGGAAGAGAAGGGGAGGATCCCTATGGAATGTAAACACTGCTCGGGGAAAGGTGGGACAAGCGGGGGTTTCTGACCTGGGAAGGACTCCAGGGCTATGGTTTATGCTCCTTTGAATCTGGGCCTTAGCTTCCTTTGAAACTAAAATAGGCATCTCAGGAAGATCCCTCCAAGGAGACGAGTGTCCAGAGTTCTCTGTTGGCCTGATTGCCCTTAAACTTTAATGCTAAAATTTGCTCATGACACCCTGACTCTGCAGAAACATGAAAATATCCACTTCCTGACATGATTTTGATTAGGATTAGGTAATGATTGTGATCTAATAATTACAGATATAAAAGAAGAACCAGCCCAAAGAGACTAGGCCAAGGGGATTTATTCAGAGTTTGCCATAGTGAGGAAGCATCCATCACCTGCATTTGGCCATAGACTCAAAGGGAGACAGAGGAGTGAGAAAACAGGAATTTGTGTCATGATTGGAGATGATTGACAGGAGGAAATTATAGGTTGACTTATTCAGGCCTAGGTAGCTTAATTTGTTTAAAAAAAAAAAAACTTTTTTGGGCCCAGCACACTAGCCTCGCAGCAAAAGTCCTCATCTTGAATCCACTGGGAACCCATGTGGGTGCTGGTTCTAATCCTGGCAGCCCGCTTCCCATCCAGCTCCCTACTTGTGGCCTGCGAAAGCAGTCAAGGACGGCCCAAAACCTTGGGACCCTGCACCCGCGTGGGAGACCTGAATGAGGCTCCTGGTTCCTGGCTTCAGATTAGCTCAGCTCCAGCTGTTGCGGTCTCTTGAGGAGTGAAGATGGAAGATCTTTCTGTCTCTCCTCCTCCTCTATATATCTGACAATACAATAAGAATAAGTAAATTTTTAATAAAAATTTTTATTTAAAAGTTTATAAAAATTTTTATTAAAAAATTACTTATTTAGACAGCACACTTAGAGGGCAAGAAAGAAATGGGGCAAACTTCTGTCCTCTGATTCTCTTCCCAAATGGCTCTAATGGCAGTGATTGGGCCAGGATGAAACCAGGAGCCTGGAACTCCATTCAAGTCTCCTATGTGAGTGGCAGGGATGCAAGAACTTGGACCATTGTCTGCTGCCCCCCCAGGCATATTAATAAGGAGCTGTGCTAGAAATGGAACAACTGGGATTTGAACTGGCATTGGGTGCTGGCTTAACCTGCTATGCCTCAATTAAAGCCATGGTATCTTAAACTTTACTTGAGGTTCTTGCCCTTTTCCCCAACTCAGATGTAAGAAGTTAAAGTGAGGAATATATAATACAAAAGTAATAATAGGATGTGTTTAAAAGTGAGAGTGTGAACATGTACTCATGTGAGTGTGGGCTGCCTCAGGGGGAGAAATACCTGTCATGAGTGGGCCAGAGCGTTGTCCATGAGGAATGAGAAAAAAGAAGGGTACCCACGCATAAGATTGGGCAAAAGAGGACCTCTCTCTATGATCAGTCTCTTCGATGAGGTTTGGGGAGGTGAACAAACTGGTGAAATTTTGGCATATGCGAAGCTTTCATTTCTTTGATGGATCTTCATGTGGAATTAACCTCCATGTGGTCACTATGGTGTCTCGTTCCTGATCCCAGAGGAGACACAGATGCCTTCCGGGAAGGTGGACATATCACACTGACAGATGTAGGGACGATGTTACTCTGCAAGGGTGGAAAAATTCTAGCTCATACATCTAACTTCCTGCTTAGTTCCCCCATCTCAGAAGATCCAGACTTGGTGTATCCTTGGCTTTGTTTAGTTGGTCCTAACTTGGAAGCAAGAAAACAAATTAAGGAAGTCAGTGGTTATTAATCAAGTTTTGGTTGTTAGGAGCCAACTGTGACCATTGCAATTGTTTGGCTTCCGGGACTATTGGCTGGAATTAGGGGCTGACTTTTTGTAAGTCTGGTTCTTAGGTGGTAGGTTGGCTTCTAGGCTGATTGTGGGGCTTGGTTTCCTTAGCTGGTTTCTGAAGACTGAGGGGACAGAGTTTTGTCTTTGTTATGATCTGGCCATTGTCTGCTTCAGTCTCGCACTTTAGAATTGGTGGAAATAGCAAAGCAAATTTCGAGGCAAGGGAGTCTTGGGACATAAGCTATGTGTTGATGTTTCCTATTGAAGTGTTGTTGAATGTTAGGAGGTTTCCATAGTGAACAACCAAATTTTTGTTTGGACAAGAATAGCAAAGTTATACTTCATAAAGATAATGGAATATTACAGCAATGTTGATTTAAACAAAACCATTGGGGAAGAGGATAGAAAAAATAACTAGTTTTGATTTTCCGCTGAGTGAATTGAAGGGAAGGAAACCAAGCTTCGCCTAGGTTGGCAGATACTCCTCAACTTGATTTCCCTCTTCACTTGTCCTCAGCCGTGCATGGGACTACTCTTATTGTACATAAAATGGAGATTCAGAATTGAAATGAACTGTTCAAGCTCACACTCAACTTGCAGTAGTTATCCACCCATAATTGTGGCTTGGCTTCCTGGTGGGTTTAATCAAGAAAGCTACCAAAAGAAGTTGTCATATAGAGTAATTTATTTGTAGCAAATAAGAAGACCATAGGGAATTATTTCCAAAGTGATGGCTCCCTAAGCAGGGAGAAATGAATATGCAACAGAAGTACTTGCCATCATGTTAAACACAGCCCCTATGCAGTGCCTTGAATGCAGATGTTAGCTCTCATCAGGTCCTAATCTCCCACGGCTTCCCAGCCTGCCTGTGGTAAAGAGTCCTTGCCCTGCTTTTATAATTGCAAATGAAACTTGACTAAACTTACTGAGTTGATGGAGAGATGAAACCAGCCCTCCAAAGTCCCAAACTCAGGCCCACAGGGTCATTTATCTCCCCTATAGGTTACACCTGGATGTTCTGTCTTGTCTTAAGGGAAACTCCACACACTAAGCCAAAAGTGACTATTAGGTCAGCATGGTAGCCTAGTGGCTAAAGTCCTTACCTTGCATACACAAGGATCACATATGATCGCTGGTTCATATCCTGGCTGCTCTACTTCCCTTCCAGATCCCTGATTGTGGCCTGGAAATGCAGTCAAGGATGGCCCAAAGCCTTGGGACCCTGCATCCACGTGGGAGACCTGGAAGAAACTCCTGATTGTCTCAGCTCCAGCTGTAGTGGTCACTTGGAGAGTGAATCAGCAGATGAAAGATCTTTCTGTCTCTCCTTCTTTCTGTAAGTTTGACTTTCCAATAAGAATAAATAAAGCTTAAAAAAAAAGTATTGGCATGTAGCTCCTAGGTTGATAAGATTCTGCTTTGCCATCAGAATATTTTCAAGAACATGACATCTTTAGCCAGTCAAGGTGTCACAAGCACTGCAGCTGACCAGGAACTTGGACATGAGCTGAACAAGAACCTCTTAGCCCCAACTGCAACTTTTAAAAGCCTTGGCCCCTAGACCCTCAGGGACCCTGGGAATTAAGCAATAACTACCTGGTTCCTTGCTTTGCTCTGCAATGAGCACATATTTCTACCAACTTCATGAATTCAGTGATTGGCTTGCCATCCATTAGGGTGAATGAACCCAGTTTGGGGAGTTCCATAACATCTCCTAAACCAATTTCAGCATTCTATAACAATCTGTAGGAATGGGCACAAGCTCACACAGGCACAGTTCAGGAATGTTTTGCTGTATGTTGCATGTAACACGGCTTAGGGGCCTCCTGTGCTGGAGGTCTTGGTCATTGAATCTTTCTTCAAAATGTAAACTGAAAATCTGAAAACTAGCTGGGGGGAATATGAGGCGCTTTGAAAGATTCAGAACCTTGAACTAGAAATGAGTCAATAATGTTGAGCTCTTGGGAAAATTAACCAGTGACAATATCAATTTAAATCCAGTCCCTCAGGATGCTGAAATTTCCTGCAAGCTATCTGACATAAATTTAAATATTACCCACCTCCCCTTTCCTTTGCCACGCATATGTGTGTGTGAGGGTATAGCCGCATGAATGTTCTGAGGGAAATATAATGCCATGGACCCTGGAGTGCCATAAAATAAGGACTTAAAAATCAGATTTCTTTTGTTAAAGATTTATTTTTTACTTGAAAGGCAGAAATATAGAGAGAAATAGTTGGGGGGAGAGAGAGAGAGAAATCTTTGATCCGCCTGCAACAGCTGGAGCTGGACTGACCTGAAGCCAGACGCCAGATGCCAGGAACTTCTGGGTCTCCCACATGGGCACAGAGGCCCAAATGCTTGTGTCATCCTCCACTACTTTCCCAGGTCGTTAGCAAGGAGCTGGATCAGAATTGAAGCAGCTGGGACATGAACAGGTACCCATAAGGGATGGTGGTGCTTTTAGGTGGAGGATTAGCCAGTTGATCCATTGTGCTGGCCAAATACTTATTTCAGTGTAATATGTGTGCTTTTAAAGTGTAATTAGTTTTCTGAGCTTACAGTTTTTTATTTTCATCTAATTTCAAGGACAGGAGACAGAGGTAGATGGGGATGGGTCTTCATCTGCAGGCTTCATGTTTCCAAAGTCTGCAACATTTGAGACTGGGCAAAGGAGAGAAACTTGGAGCTATATTCAAGTCTTTCACTTGGATGGCAGTTACCCGAGTATTTGAGCCATCACCTACTGCCCCTATGTGTGTATTAGCAAGGAGCTGGAATCAGAAGTGGTGAAGGATTCAGAACCAGGCATTCCAGGATGGAATGTAGGAGCACCAAACATCATCCTATGAGGTGTGATGCCAGCACCTTGTTCCGAGCTGGTGGAGAGGTGGGTCCAGAAATAAAGCTTGTTAATCCTTCCTTTAAAGTATTCTCTGTTCTGATAGAAGGCCCTTTAAGCTACAGAATTATACACATTTCTTTTGTAATACATGTGTTCTACTTCTCTCCTCCCCCTCGCCTCTGCCAACTCCCGGAAAGTAATTGGTGCCAGTAGCAAGATTTAATTTCCAATAATTAAGTGTGTGTGATTCTTGGGAATCAGCTCCAATTTTGCAAGTGCTGTGGAAATAAAACTCCTGGCTGTCCCTAGATTGGCAGCCCTCACAGTGTGCTGTCTGCTGAGGGCATTTGGACTAAGTTGGCATTCTCTCCAGAGAGCATCATTTTCTGTTTTAGAAACAATTACAGTGATAATTAGGACTGTTAGCATTTTCTTAGATGCAGCAGGGGAATGCGGTGATCTGGCCTCTTGTTCGTCCGCATGAGATGCCAGGAGAGCAGTAATATTGGCTGCTGGAGGGAGAGCTTCCTGCTGCCTTCATCTTTCTAGCTGTGGAGAGGCAAAACCCCAGGAAGAATGCTGCACTCAATGGGAGTGTGACCCAAAGGAGTCCTTGCTAGAGACCACATTTGGAGTCCTCTTCCTTTCTTCACAGAGAGGGGTTACCAACTGTGGCAGGTGCATCTCTCAAGCTCTGCTATGCCTGGGCTCACCTGGGGAGCTCTGAAAAATCCTGATGCCCAGGTTGTACCACAGACCAATTAAACCAGAAGAAGGGTGGAACCCACACTGATAATTCTAAACTGCTAAAGAGAAAATGATCCAATGACATTTGTTAGAGCACAAGAAGGAAAATTTTATTCAGGACCCAATCATGATATGTATAGGGGACGCCTGAAGTGGGGTATTGCACTGGCAGTAGAGTTGAGGACCGTGTAGGGCTGAGCTCCAAATGTAGCATGGGTAGGTAGGCATGTAGGACCAAATGGTGGTGGGGGGTATCAGTGGACAGAAAATGATTGTGAATGACCTAACAAAATTCCTACTGAAGACAGCTGGGGGCACCCCTTTGAGGATGGTGGAGGATGAAGAGCCTAGTATAAAGAGGATGGGACTCCTGCTAAACTGTCTTAGTATGGATCCTTGCAAAAACTAGATTTGATGAGTACACACAGATAGGCTAAAGTTCAGGACTAAATGGTCAGGCAAGCCATCCGGGTCACTCCCTAAAGGATACTATCTTGCTGTCAGATTTGAGGCCAGTGAGTGCTAGCACAATACAGGTGGATTTCGAAGTTCCTTGTGAACCTCTGAGGGGTGGGGGTGGGGCAGCTGTAAAGGATGGCCTGGGTGGGAGCAGAGCCAAGGATGAGGGGTTATTTCTGGCCCTGCAGGTGTCAGATGCTGGTGCCAGTCCTGACTCTGCCTGTACTTGCTGGTCTGGCTTATGCCTTCGGGCTGCGTTTCATGGGAGCACTGGACCGTCGAGGACCACAGTCTTTGGCAGACACTTTGGCAGACACTGAGATGGAGATGGTCCTTCTGCAGAGGAAATACTTGTCATAATCGCTGCTGGAGCAGTGGACCCAGCTCGACCCTGCGCTGTGGGAAGGGGCCCTGCTGTGCCTCTGCTGTCAGGTCAGGGAGATTCAATGATTGAATTGACACCGAGACCCTGGTCCACATCGTGCGGAGTGGCCCCAGCCAGGCCCATCAGCTAGAGCACTGCAGCTTCCGCAACCAGCGTCATAGAGGGACTTGTTACAGCTCGCTTATAACTGCACGCTCACACATAGGCATACTTAAAGCAAGGACACACAGCCTACAAGGTAGTTTTTAAATGGAAGTTACACACCCCCTCAGCAAGTACCCACCCAGTCAGGATGGGTGAATGACTTAGAAACACAAGGTGTTCCCTGCTGTATAGGGATGCAGAGAAAGATCTTCCATCTGCTGGTTTATTCCCCATATGGCTGCAATGATTGGAACTAAGCCAATCCAAAGGAGTCTCGAGTCTCCCCTGGGTTTCCCATGTGAGTACAGGGACCCAAAGATTTGAACCAACCACCACTGCTTTCTCAGGCCCCAAGCATGGAGCTGGATGGGAAGTGGAATAATCAGGACTCAAACCAGCTCCTACATAGGATGTTGGTATTGCAGGTAGAGGCTTGGCCTGCTATGCCAGGGTGCTGGCCCCCAAGATTTCTACCCTTTTTTATAGTTGATGGTGGAGTTCAAGTCTTCTCACTCTGGGGACTGAGTATAGTGGATCCCCTACTGAGTACAACACCTGCTGTCCATCTGTACCCTAACAGCATATTCGGGGAGGACTTTGCTTGCTCAGCCTCTCAGCAGAGGCCCTGGGCAGCTGCTTTACTGCTTTAGCAGTGTGAGGACATGGTAAGAAGGTGCCATCCACAAGCCAAGGCTCTCACCTTAACCTTGAACTCCTGGCCTGCACAGTTGCAAAAGAGAAATGTCTGTTGTTTGTAAGACCCACAGTCTGTGCTGTTTGATTAAAGCAGCCTGAAAAGACAGGCAACCCCGATGATGCTCCAGGTGTTCCCCAAGGGGTCTGCTTCCTGATAGTGCCGCATTGTCGGGGTTGCAACCTAGGAATTTGGGGGAGGGCACAAAAATTTAGTTCATGAAAGATAAGAATGAGCTGCCAGGTCAAGGGGGCAGTCAGAGTGTGAGATAGCCCTTCTAGTATTCTGTGATGAAGAAGCAGAAGCTATTTTAGGGACACTTTTCCTAGCCCTCTGCTGGGTCAGCCTTATCTGGTGGAAGACTGAGACCTGCCCTGTGGAAATACATCCTCAAGCGCTCGGGGGAGGGAGCGGCAGCAACTAAAGTCACAGCCACTGCCACCATGTGTCTGCCCCAGCCTCCTGCTCCTTTCACACTGCACCACTGACTCACTCTAATGCACAGTTCAAAGAATCCTAGTTCTTTGGGTTGGCTCTCAAGACGAATGAAGTGAATTCTAAATTGGGCTGCACTGTGAAATACAAATAACCACTGTGGAAATAAAGACCAAAGAAGAACAAGAAAATGATCTGTATGCAGGACTTAACAATAGAACGGGAAAGCCAGCTGCAATCACCTGTGTGTTGGCTGAGACTCTAAGGCAAGCTGGGGGTGGGGAAATTTGACCCTGGAAAAAAAGGATGCATGTGTGCTCTGATTGGAAGCTGTCAGCATGAGGAAGGTGCAGGCGGACCAGTGGGCATCCTATGTGATTACTCAGCAGTATGCATTTGGCTTTATCTAGTTGGGCCTAAGGTAGGGCTGGAGAAGAGTAGGGAAGCTGTTGGCTCTTCATACAGTGCTGGCCATTTGGGGCCAATGCAGGGATAGTTGTTTGGTTTCCTGGGCTTTCCGTAGGAGTCCACAACTGTTCCAACAACTCTGACTTACAGATATCTGACTGTTGTGTAGATAAGAGGTGGATGCCCTGGGCTGGTGGCTGCAGGTGTTGGATCAGAGTTCTAATTTTATGTCTCGGCCACTGCCCAGTTGTCAGTCTGTTTCCTATCTCTCTGTTCAACTATTGACCCCATTCCCTTGTAACCCAAGAAGTTTTGTCGTGAGCTACAACTTCTACTTTAGGTTTTTGTGGTTTGAGAAACTGGAAAGCAAGTTGTTTGGATTTTGTTGTTCACTGTGCACAGTGTGTTTTCATTGGCCCCCTGTGTAGTGCCTTGAATGCAGGTGCTGGATGCCAGCAGGTCACAACTTTCCATTCTCTCTCCGTTGCTCTTAGCTTTCCTTTGTCCTTTTGTCACCAATATTAACTCAGTCAAAGGAGTGTTGTAACTGACCCTACAAAGTCCCTGATCCATAGATTTTATGAGGCTATTTTCCTCTGTAAATTACATTTTTTATTTTTTAAAAGTGGTTTCTTTACAGAAACCTCAGATCCTAAGTAGAAGGCAGCTACCACCTGCATGTAGCCCCCAGAGGAACTCAGTCGATGATCCTTAGGATCCCCTAAAGAACACAAAGTTGCTGACTAATTAATTCAGGATGGGCCCTGATTACGGTACATCACCCAGGAACTTGGACCTGGGGTGCACATGCTCCTCTCTGCCCCAGTTCCCACCTGGAAGAGCTTTGACTCCTAATCCCTCAAGGAATTCCAGAAATTAAACAATAGCTGCTTGGCTCCTTGCTCTTTGCAAAAATACCTTCTTTCTTTTCCCTCTCCCAGTGTGAAGAATTGGCTTGTATTGGATGAACACAGTTGGCTTTGGAGGTTCTACAGCAGTTGGGGTGTACTATCACAAACTGGCAACCTCAAGGAGACCAGTCTTGAGTGATCGGTCACCCCTGGCTCACTGAGCATGTGTTGGTCTCTGGGACTGCCTGGAGTCGCTACCTGTAAAACAGGCATTGTTGCTCTAAAGCACTTTTTAAATAATAGAAACTAAGCTTAGACTCAGCTTGGAATTTGGAGAGATGTCATTGATGAGTCAAGCTTGGACATGACCATTTCAAGTTGATATGATTGGATGAGCTGGGAGTAGATACTGTGTTTATTTCTCTTTGGAGCTAGAAAAGTGATTGTGTTGAAAGATAGTTGTGTAATTGCCAAATATTTTATGTAACTCAGTTCTTTGACAGGTCCAGCTGTGAATACCATTGAGCAATCAGAGCTCCGTTCTTTTAAAGCTTCCCAGGGTATATTTTACAAAATTGAGACATTTTAGTTATAAACTTATGATCAAGAAAAGGTGATGTTTTACTGTATCACTGTTTGGTCACAATACTTCCTGAGCACGAATGAGAAGTGGCTATTTAGAAAATCTCTAGGGTATGCCACTGTTTCCAGCCTGAGTTGATTTATGGGGGAGGTGGGTATGAGTTCCATATATGTAAGTTTTTATGTTATTGTATCAAAGTGGGTAAATACAGAAAAAATATGCCTAGAAAATGGTTAGAAAAATTATATAAATTTTATTAGAAAATTACATTAATTTTTCCAAACCATTAAGAAAAACAAATGCCTGTTGGCTCACCAAAGTTAATCTTTGGTAAATTGCCTTAGATTTATTTTTTTTTAAAGGTGGACATTTTCAAAATTGTTAGCACACATTTGTGCCTGGGTCTGCTGTCTCCCAAAAGTAGTTCTCTTTATTAGATACTTAAAGTCATAAACATATGATTTTGACCTAATAAGAAATAATACAGGCAAGCATGAAGTTCAGGATTCATTTTACCCTGTGTGCAATTTTCTAGTCTTGAGGATTTTTCCTTGACAAGAAAATAATGTAAAGTGATAGTTCTAGTTGTTTAATGTTTCAGTTTAAGTAGTCTAAGTATAACTGTTAAAGAAAAAAAAATGACTATCAGATAAAGGTGGACGAGTTTAACTTTCCTCTCTGTTCAATTCCTGCAGAAATAAAAAAAAAAAATATTTGAAGTTTATTTTCCCCATGGCAGTATGATTGCGTGAGTTCAGAAGGAGCCTGTTCTCTTCATAAAGGGATAGAGTTGGACACACTGGCACGCTAAAATTAGACATGGGATGCCTTGCTTCAAGGGTTCCCAGGTTTTCCATGAGACACTAAAATTGCTTATTCCTCTGAATCAAATCATTCCTGCTTTTTGAGACTTCCAAAGATTAGGTTCTAGAGTTTAAAAGAAACGCAAATCTGCCTTAGTTGACTTCTTAACTTTGAGTTTTCAAAATTTGAAACTTTTGTATATTAAATCAACTTTTCACAATCTACCTAATACTTAATGCAACCAAGGTCAACTACTAAAGTATGATACACTTTCTTTTCTCAGGTTGTGAATCTGTTGCCTTTTCTGATGCAAACTTGATTTATTATGTTCTTACTGGCTTTGTTTTGTGTTTTGAACTTTGTACATATTGCTAATCAGAATTATGTAGAAATACGACTCGCAACAAAATAATGCTGGCCTGGTACATTAAAATGATGACTCGTTCCTACAGAACAGATAGTTTCACAATGAACTTGAGGTAAAAGTAGCCTAAGAACCACTCCTTAATCCTTTGTGTTATTCAAATATGGCCGAAACGATGCTTCTGATTGTTGATCGTATTCTTCCTGACACGAAACCAGTCAGACCAGCAACCAAGACAGGTCTTTCTTAGCTAGGTTTTGTTTGTTCATGTTGCTACAGGATGTTGGTCTACAATGTTGTCAGAAAAGTGCATTGACCGCTAGGAGGGAATAAAAGTAAACATGACATCACTGATGTCAAGTCTAAAAAAATATGAGATAGGACTGATAGGTTATAAAGGAGGGCTCTTATGCATTAGCCACAGTCTTAGAAGACTCTTCTGGAACTGCAACCTCTAGAAGGTTCCCATTTAAACAGAGAAATGCTAACTACCTAGGATGTTTGGTACTCACACACCAAATGAAAGATTCCACATGCAACACCAACACTGAGATGCTGAGAAAGTTCTCCCACCTCTTTGTGCAGCTGCAGCAAAGTTTAGGATAGGAAGTGATGACTCAAACTTTGAGAAAAATGAGAAGACCATTGGCATGCTTTTCAAAAATCTGGATTAGTCATCCAAAGCTGATGGTGTGTGAGAAAGACAACAGCCTCTTATGATGTGCTGTGGGAGACAGAGGAGTTCACTCCTAGGCAGCCTACAAAGTACATAGAGCTCATGGTATTCTGTCACTTACCGAACAAAAAGGAAATTAGTAGTTCACTTCCAACCATATAAAGAGATACAAAGTTTATGTCCTTTGATAGCTCCCATGTTACTCTAAAAACCATGGGCCTGAAGTGATAGCTCAGTGGCTAAATCCTTGCTTTGAATGTGCTGGCATCCCATAAGGGTGCTGGTCATGTCCTGGCTGTTTCACTTCCCACCTGGCTTCTTGCCTATGGCCTGGGAAAGCAGTAGAGGATGGCCCAAAGCTTGGGGACATTGCACCCACATGGGAGACCCAGAAGAAGCTCCTAGTTTTGAAGCAACTTAGATCTGGTCGTTGTGGCTACATGAGGAACGAACCGGCAGACAAAAGATCTTTGTCTCTTCTTCTCTCTTTATATCTGCCTTTGCAATAAAAATAAATAAATCTTTTTTAAAAATGCCACCTTGAAATCGAGCCACCTTGCCTCCAGATTCATCTGGAAAACCTACATGTGGCTGCTTGTTATATATGTGTAGTCCTGACTAATGTCCCCTTTGAGGCTCCAGACCTGAAACTGCTCATGGGTCATAATAGCTTCAGAAACCAAACAAAAGTCAGAAGGCTGGATATACAGTAGGAACTCTCCAGGACACTTTGGAAACAAGTATGGCCACCTGGGATCATGGTCTAAAAGGGTGGATTCATTGTTACCCTTGTCTTAGAACAGACATGAAAGGAAAACTTAACATTGTTTCTAAGTAAGAAAAAAATTTTGATGGCCTTTACTTCTCCTAAGATAAATGGGAATGTGTACTGTGGGTTTTTCTTGGACTTAAGGAAGATGAGGAAAATAAATACAAAAACTGGGTAGTTTCCCAAATCTCTGTAGACCAGAGCTGCCTTCCATTGGTAAGTGCACTTGCCATCCAAAGACAACGTCTAGTTACTGTATGACACACAATTTGTACTCCTAGGTATCTACTCAAGAGCACTGGAAGCTTATCTGTGCACATTAACTTCAACGTATGTTCATAGTGACATTATTTATAATAGCCAGAAACATTATAAACAGTCCTTAAAATATGAATAATGTGGTATATTCATAAAATGTCATATATATTCAGGAACAAGGAAGAATGAAGTACTGATACATGGTACTACATGGAGAAACCTTGAATAACGTACATGATAGTCAAAGGACTACACGTTGTATGATTCCAGTGATATGGAACATCCATAGGAGACAATTCTACAGTGATGACTAAAAATGAGGATTTGGGGGCCTGGCATGGTGGCTCAATTGGCTGTTCCTCCACTGTCAAACACTGGCATCTCATATGGGTGCTGGTTTGTGATTCAGCTGCTCCACTTCCCATTATTATGGCATGGGCAAGCAGCAGAGGATGGCCCAAAGCCTTGGGACCATGTGCCCACATGGGAGATCTGGAGGAAGCTCCTGGTTTTGGTTTTGCTTGGCTCCAGCCATTGCAGTCATTTGGAGAGTGAACCAATGGATAGAAGATCTTTCTTTCTCCCCTCCTCCTCTCTGTAGTTGAAGTGGGAGGAATTGCTTTCCGTGGGAATAGCTTCATCATATTTCTTACAAATTGCTGGCTGGATCCTGTCACTCTGGCACACTGAAGCAGTCAATGGCTAAGGAAGGGAATCTCCTTAATTAACAAAGAGGTCAAGAGTCAGCCTAAGAGTCAGTGGAGGAACTTTCTGGAAAACACCTGACCGCCCACTCCCAGAAGGAATTGGCTTCTCTGAGAAAGAAAGGAGAGAAATGTTGCACAGCTCCCCAAATCTGAACCCATTTGCCAAATAACACAGCATACCAGCCACAGATAGCTGAGTGGTAGAAGAAAGTGGTCTTCTATTACAAAGCATAAAGCCCAGGAGTCAGAAAGCTATGGTTCAATTCCCAGATTCCCCAAGGGATTAGGAGTCAAGATTCTAATAGATTGAAGTTGGAGTTGAGAGGTGTGTATTCAGCTCTTTTGCGGGTCCCTGGTCAATCAGCAGTTCTTATAGCTGTTCTTTGATTAGTTGGTGACATGAAGGGTTTTTCTATTAAGAGACTTTGATGATGGAAAGTGGGCTTGTTTAGTCAAGCAGTAATTCTTGTTCAGGAGTTGGGGTTACTGGTGAAAAAATTCTTAAGATGGAACATCAGCATGTCATCTCTTGGAAAGATAAATTACCTGTGGGGTAGGCTATAACACTCCCTCACCTCAGTGAGTAAATTTTAGCAAATTTTACTTGGAATCTTTTAAAAGTATGTGTTTTATTGAGAGAGAGAAATCTTGTCTCTACTGGTTTGTTCCCCAACTAGCTACAACATGCGCCAAAGACTCCATCCTGGTCTTCTACCTGAGTAGCAAGGGCCCAACAGCTTTAGTATCCTCCACTGCTTTCCCAGGCACATTCTTGGGGAGCTGAAGTAGCAGCGGAACAACTGAGAAGCAAACAGGCTCTGTTATGGGATGTTGGTGCTGCAAATGGTAGTTTAACATCCCTGTCACAAGGCAGGTCCCAATTTGCAATCTTAAAAGCAGGGCAAGGAAACTCTAAGCTAAAAAGGGACAATGATCCCAAGTGA